>NC_042494.1:120593367-120594377 GCF_005508785.2 Acyrthosiphon pisum
TTTGAGCTGTTTACGGACAATTTCAGTTTCCAATTTAATTAGTTTTTTTTTCTATGAATGTCAATACAACTTTATTTGTCGAGTAAAAATACTTGAAAATTTAATACAAGGCTCCTACTATATTGTTACAATAAGATTTGAAAAATATTAAAAATCCTTAGTCACAGTTTTTTTTTATTAGCATTTAAAGTTCAAAAATTGACAAAATATGTAAAAATCACGAAAATTTGCAAATTATTTTGAGTTAATAATTCGTAAAAATTTTTCTTTTTAGAACTAAGATTTTAAAATGTAATACAAGATTCCTTATAGGTTGTTCTACTTTTATCAAAAAAAAAATGTCAAATCTCAAATTAAATTTTTATGAGCGTTTGAAATTGATATTTTTACAACATTGATATTCACTCGATTTTTTACGTAACGATTTTCTTATTTTATTGTAATTAAAAAACGAATGACTGTAGATACTTGAAAATTTCACTGAATGTTTATATTAGAATGTTCTATACACGATAAAAATTTGAAAATAACTTGACTCTTTTTGAGCTGTTTACGGACATTATCATTTTTCAATTTTTTCAATTTTAGATTCTGAACGAAGTGATGAATGTATTGATTTTACAATGATGTGTGTTTTTTTTTTTTTTTTTTTGTGTCTGACGACAACTTTTGGAGCAGTAAAAATGCTTCGATTTTCAAAAGTTGTACCTTTTCTGAAAGGAAAGTGAATCTAGTTGGTACTTTGGGGGGTCAAAAGTGAAAATTTCCCAATACTTTTCAAAAGCGGCAGGATAAACCTTAAAAAAATAACGGAAAAACGCGAATTTTTACGCAAAACCAATTTTTGACAAAAACGAAAACTTAATTTTACTGTAACTCAAAAAATAATTACTGTAAGCACTTGAAATTTGCAACAGATGTTTATATTAGCGTTTTCTATACAGGGTTAAATTTTCAAAGTGTTTCGACTTTTTTTGAGCTATTTATAGACAAATGAAATTTTCAATTTT
>NC_042494.1:120594477-120595732 GCF_005508785.2 Acyrthosiphon pisum
TAGTAGTTATACAGGGATCGAAACCGTTTCAAATTTAATGGTTACGGTTTTAGTTTTGAGAACGGGTTTCTAAATTTTCTGGTTTTGGTTTAGGTTTTAAGATCGGTTTTTAAAATTTTTTGGTTTTGGTTTCGGTTTCAAAAAAGGTTTTTCAAATATTTTATCGGTTTAAAGAACGGTTTTAGAAAATTTTCGGTTTTGGTTTTTGGAACGGTTTTTAAAAATGTCCATTTTATTTTCCTGTCTAATTATTGTAGACTCGATTTCTATTTTCTATTAACTATTATAAGGGCCAAGTCTAAAGCCTTGAAATATGGCTACTTTGTATAATTAGTGTACAATATACGATATAGCAAATTTACGTTCAGCAGAACTAATTTCGTGTTATTAACTTGAATATTTCATACCTAGTTTAGGTGCCTCATTCAGTCATGCCTACTTTTGCATTCGACATAATATTATGTTGTTATATTATGGTTGAGATCATTTTTCGATTACATTAATATTTAATTGTATATTACAATAACATCACACTATATTATTTGTATTTGCAATTTTGAATCATACGTTTAGTACCTAATAATATAATATATATTAATATTTCGTAATACTCAGTAATTTTTTTATTTTATTTTTTTTTTATTTAAATTAATATCGAAAGATTAATGGGCCTCATTGAGGAAAACTCGTGTGGAGGCCCAAAGTAATTGCATCGGGATTTTTATCAATAAATCCGAACATAATAATTTCTTCGTATAAAAATACTAGAATTACAAATAATATAATTAACTTTATGAAATTCAAAAAAACCGATATGAGTTTCAAATTTTAATCGGTTTTTCAAGATCGGTACAAGAACGGTTTTTCAATTCTATGGTTTCGGTTTGGGTTTTGAAAACGGTTTTTTAAGGTCCTAGGTTTCAGTAACAGTTTTTTAACCGGTGTTTTAAAGCATTTGGTTCCGGTTCCAGTTCCGGTGTTCAGAAATGAGAAAACCGCGGTTAAACTGGTTTCGATCCCTGGACTTTATTAGGATATCTTCTTTTTTTTATTTTTGAAAATATATATTAACTGCATTATCTATAAATCAATTTTACCTGATTCATCACTTATAGCCTACACTCTATTACTCTTACATAGGTATACGATATATTTCCAAATTAATATTATCTTAAATAATAATATATATATTTTTTTTATTGCTTGCTTTCTGGCTCAGCCGCTCAAGTTTTGTCTGTTTATTAAACATACTAAA
>NC_042494.1:120595832-120617454 GCF_005508785.2 Acyrthosiphon pisum
GTATCTCATGAGCCATGAAAGTTAGAAAGTTGAAATTTTCACAGATTATGTATTTCTATTGCCGCTATAACAGCAAATACTAAAAATCCTTGAATTTATAAAATAAGCAGTGTTGCCAACATGTGTATAGCTTATGATGGTACGGAACATTACGTGCGCGAGTCCGACTCGCACTTGGCTGGTTTTTTTTATCTCGTGAGTTAATTTAGTACTATTCTATTACAAATTAACTTTTTATTTCTAATTATACAAAAACATTTTAGTATCAATAGATATTCAAGATTTTTTTTTCTGTTTTATTTTAAAACATATTATATAGGTAGGTAGAACATTACAGGTAAAGGAACAACCTGTAATAAATTTAAGTTTGAAACCCCACCATTGGCTAGAAAGAACAGAAAAGATGTACAGTGCAAATAAATTATGTTCAAAATGATGTAGTATATTTAAACATTATTAGACGGTCATTAAATCTTGTTGTTTTAATAAAACATTTACAGTTTAGATAAATTTTACCTGTACCTATAGTGTATATAGATGGTTGAAAAGCTGATTTTTTATAATGTAGTAAATACCTACTACTTTAAAAACGTGAATAAAATTATTTTAAAAAATACATAAATTGAAGAAAACATTTCCTATAGTATCTCACATAAGTTTCATAATATACTATTATCAGTGTGACGTTTGTCATTAGTTAATAACCTTTAAGGCGCATTCACAGCTACGTCGTGTATCATGTCGTGCGAGGGCTTGGTTATTATATGGTTACGACTGGTAAACAATATGATTTAAAAGTTGAGCAGTATTCAATTCTTGGTATACTCGGTTGCAACTTGGTTATTATATGATACCAAAAAAGTAATATCAAATAACAATACGGTTTGATCGACACGACACGACACGACACGACACGACACGACACGACACACGACGCAGCTGTGAATCTGGCTTTAGGGTTTTTATCTCAAACTAGTCTACCACTGTAGCAATTTATATAATAAAATTAATTTACAAGTACCTAGTATTATACCACGTGCTCTACCTATTTATATATTATTATTTTCATTCATTAGGTACTTAAATTTACATATACATATACTTAATTGTATTAATAAAAATAATGCATTTATATATATTATAATATAAATGGTTGCATTTTTATACGGAAATAAACGGTTATGTATATTTGCCCAACCTGATACTTTATAATATAATATGTATCAATGCTAAAACTAAAAGTATTTTAAAATTATTTGAATACTTACTTGTAGCCAGTATAATATATTTGTACATAGATACTATTTCAAGTATCTATGTACAGCACTGATTTAATGTTGTTATGAAGGTGAAGAAAATATTTTGATTATAAGTATTATTTTAAAGTTCTTGAGTGGAATTGCATACAATTTGAAATTATTATTAATATTTATGTATTTTTAAGTTTTTTAAATATAGTACCTACAATTTATATATTTTATTAGGTAATTTTTTTGTTTTTTAATTAAAATTATAATAATGTAATCCCATATTTTATCAGGTTTTATAAATTAGGTAATTTTTATTTTTATGTGTTATATTGTGATTTTTTTATTTTTTTTTGTCCTTATTTTGATTAGTCGATATAATTTAATCTGTCGATATTTCATACCTGTCGACCGTCACGCGTCGGTGTTTTGAATATTAAATATTTTAACTGTCAGCGTTCATCCATATCCCATTTAAAACAGCAGATTCGGGTAAAGATCAGGACGTGTATTCAATGAATTTGACGTAATATGAATATATTTTGAATAATATATCGAGAAGACGGTACCTACTTAAATTTGTTTGATATATAAGTATATTATATTTGTTGTTTTAATTTTAATATCATTATAAAAAAAAAAAAAACATAAAAGTAACTCAACTGAATAGTAGGTGTCAATTGCACCTTGTCATTGAGTAGGTGACTGTAATGGATGTGTATTAAAATTGAATTTAATCGTTCATATCATTGTATACGAAAAACGATTCCGAAAAAAATTTGTCATCCTATATAGGATATAGTAGGTATACCTACTTGATACCTACTTGTAAGAAATTGTATAATACTTTTACTCTGCTATTATTAATTTATTTTTCTATAATTGTAATATGGTAGATTGAACTAAATGTTGCCAAAACCAAATATCGAATATAATATGATATAATAATAATAATTATAATATTATTAACTAATAGTTATAATTAACTTATAACTTATAAGTCAATACCGTAGAATGGTGTGAACAAGTTTGTGCTTTAAATAAAATAAAATTACTTAATATAAATTTTTTTAAAATGTTATTGAATAATGGCGAATGAATAATACTTTTTGAATTCCAACAAAATAACTAAAATATTTATTTATTAAATATCCAATTTCGAAAAAATTTGAAATTAAATAACTCATATAAAATGTACATAGCATAACGATAAACTTTTTTCTAATAATTCCAGTAAAAATTTGAGGATTCTTTTATGCAATTTTCTAGTCTTGTGTCTTTAAATTAAAAGCGACAAAATAATTTAAACAGTTTTGCGATTTTAACGATTGTCGTAAAAAATTTAACTTTTAAAGATTAAATTAAATTTATAAAGAAACTGTTAAAATCAATTTATAACGATATTTTTGTAGTACATTTTTAATAATTTTTACTCACGAATAAAAAATTTTAACTTTATAAAAAACACAAAAAAATGCGAAGTAAATTAAAATTGTACTATGTACCTATAGAAAATTCTAATATAAATATTTGTTAAAAAATTTAAGTCCCTACAATTATTAATTTTTGTATTACAACAAAAAAACTAAATCAATTCCTTTGAGAACTGATTTAGTGTAAGTAGGTAACAATAAAATTACCATTTTTTTCCTGATTATTTTTACCAAAACCACTAACTAGATCAAATTTGTTATCGGAAACAGTATACTTATTAATATAATTGTTTAGTAAAATTAACTATAAATATTGTAAAATGTTAAAAACTAATACTGAGTCTTTATTTTACATTCAACTTATAATAATTTATGTTTTGATAAACATAAAAAATCATGGGTGAATTATGAATATATACAAGCCATATTCAAATGTAATATAGGTAAATGTAAAATATACAGATCTACCTGATACATCCCACATAGTTTTAGGCAGTTAAACATCGAAAATCAAATTGTATGCAAATTTAATTTTCTGTTGAAGCACTAGGGGGAACAAAAAGTTTCTAACGTATGTATTTTTTCTTATAAAAGTTTTAAAAATACTCCTTAAATTAGCAGGGGCCTAAATATTTTATTTATGAAAAGTTTTAAAAATTAGCTTTTATTCCAGATCATTTTGAATAAACTAATTAGTAATTTTAATAGCTGCAAAAAAAAATAACATAACAAATTCATTACAATATTTTTTTTTCTAATGATTATAAAATCAGACTTTATATTATTTCTGTCGACTAGAATTTACGAAGATCTTCGTTCAAATAATTGTATACAAATTGAATAAATCGTTTTATTTCTTTATTGCTTTCTATCTATATATATATAAATAGTAATTGATATTATATCTAATATTTTCATTTAAAATGAAAAATATATTTTTGTAACTGAATTATAAAACTGTACAGACAGATGAAGTATAATAAAATAATTTGAAATGTGTGTCTAACTAAAAACGTATGGAAATGACTAATTTATTTATATCTGAATACAATTTATCTTTAAGGCAAAACAGTTTTATAAACTAAAAACAAATCTGTTTTAAATTTATTCAGAGTTATTAAATATTATTATTAAATTAAATATTTATTTAGTAATTACTTATTAATTATTGCGTTTAATATTACGACTCTGTGAATACACTTGCATTACAGTTGTTTATTCAAAATTACGATAATGTCTATTCTAAATACTTGCAATATTTTAAATTCCGAGTTAAATGAAATGCAATTCGGTTAAACAATAAGGTTATTAAATATTTGTGCTTGCGCCAATTAAAGAATTCTAATCGATATAGATTGTAAATAGAATCTAGATTGAACTCTTCAAAGCTACATTTTGCATTATATTAAATTTTTCTGAGCTTAAAATAAAACCATTGGCCACCGTCAACAAACAATAAATAATACAAATAAGCTCCAATATCAACAATAATTTTTCAAATGAAATGATTTATTATGTATTTCTAAAAATGTAAATTTAATCATTATCGTAACCTACCACAATTAATGTCCTGCACTGATATGAGGTGAGCGAATTGCGCCAGTCTTTATACACTTTCCAACACTAATTTACGCTTTTGCCAATTGCTTATTTTACAATTTTAAATAATTATTGTGAACTGTAATTTATTGCCATTAATTTAATTTAAAATTATTTATTATAAATAACGTAAAGCAGATTTGATATTTCGTATTCTTAGTAAGGGTTAACATCTGGTTTAACAAGTTAAAATGTTTCGGATGGTGTCTGATATGACTAACGAGATGGAAAATCTAAAACACACAAGGGTTCTGAATTCGTAAACAACCCCCAATATGCGAATTTCGGTGTTTGCTGTGAAATTTTTGAACAATTTTACCAGGCCTTATGACGAATTACCAACGTTAATGGCTTTTTAATTGGCTTTCTATGGTTTTCCGATCAAAACGCTGGCCTCTGTTCTCTTTTATCCTCCCGTGCCTCGCTCGTGGAAAACCCGTAGTGATTTATGATCCTGACAAAACGTGACTTCCCAGATTTATCCATAGATATATTTTAAATACACTAATGAAACGATTTGATGGCCCCAATAAATATACTTTGAATAATTTAAATAAAATATAAACCCCTTTAGTTTATTTTTAATACCATGTATTTACTCAGTAAATCATATATATTTGTTGTTAAATAAATGATGAGTTAAAATATGCCAAGACCTAGAAATATATTTTTCTGAAAAAAAAAAAAATAAAATGTTACTGCATTTTGTAACTTTATGTCAGTTTTTGTAATATTATAAAAAAATAACAGAGAAATTATAAAAATGCTGACACTTTTAAACTACCATCTATGCAACGCGTTAATTAAAATATGACAAAAAACTCTCTTTCTATCAAAAAATGTTTCTCATTACTTGTTATAATATGCACCTTAATCATAGTCCTAAATAATTGAAAAATTATTAAATATAATAACGTTTATTATATATCGATATATTGTGGAAACTACATTGATTTAAATGATTACAAAATAGTAAATACTCAAATTAAAAAAGGTGGGTAAGTGTATGTCGCTCTGCTGAACAGTAGGTTACAAGTGGGTCACTGTATAATGGATAGTATTAAATTTGAATTCAATGATATAATATCACTGGATAAGAAAAACGATTCTGAGTGGAAACGGTTTGTCAGTCTAGGTATTAGACATACCTATTATAGGTATACTTATCTATAGTATTAAAAAAAAATTGACCTATAATAGGTATTAATAATGAATTCCAAATTAATCATATCACAATATCAATCAGGTAACGCGTTATACATCAACAACAAACCGTGGTACTATCATAGATATATAATAGTATACTTTAGAAGTTTCAAGTACCCACAAATAATATTATACAATCATTTTTAATATTTTTCAACTGCTATTGTAACAATGTATCAGGAGCCTTGCATTACATTTTCACACATTTTTACCAAACAAATAAAATTTTATTGATATTTATAGAAAAAAAAATTGAAAAAATTGAAAAATGACAATGTCCGTAAACAGCTCAAAAAGAGTCAAGTTATTTTAAAATTTTTATCGTGTATAGAACATTCTAATATAAACATTCAGTGAAATTTTCAAGTATCTACAGTCATTCGTTTTTTAATTACAATAAAATAAGAAAATCGTTACGTAAAAAATCGAGTGAATATCAATGTTGTAAAAATATCAATTTCAAACGCTCATAAAAATTTAATTTGAGATTCTTATAGACATTTTTTTTTTGATAAAAGTAGAACAACCTATAAGGAATCTTGTATTACATTTTAAAATCTTAGTTCTAAAAAGAAAAATTTTTACGAATTATTAACTCAAAATAATTTGCAAATTTTCGTGATTTTTACATATTTTGTCAATTTTTGAACTTTAAATGCTAATAAAAAAAAACTGTGACTAAGGATTTTTAATATTTTTCAAATCTTATTATAACAATATAGTAGGAGCCTTGTATTAAATTTTCAAGTATTTTTACTCGACAAATAAAGTTGTATTGACATTCATAGAAAAAAAAACTAATTAAATTGGAAACTGAAATTGTCCGTAAACAGCTCAAAACAAATCAAAATATTTTGAAAATTTTATCATGTATAGAAAATGGAAATATAAACAACCCAGTGAAAATTGCATGTATCTACAGTCATTCGTTTTAGAGTTGTACCAAAAACCAAAATCAATTTTTTCGAAAACATATTTTGCGTAAAAATTCCCGTTTTTCCTTAATTTTTCTTTTGTTTTTCACGGCGCTTTTGAAAACTATTGGAAAATGTTTACTTTTGACCCCCCCAAAGTACCAACTAGATTCACTTTCCTATCAGAAAAGGTACTGTTGAAGAAATACCAAGCACTTTTACTGTCCTAAAAGGTGATGACAGACACAAAAAAATTTTAAAAAAATTTAAAATTAAATAAAATTAAAATAAAAAAAAAAATAAAAAAAAAACACACATCATTGTAAAATCAATACATTCATCGTTCCACTCAGAATCTAAAAAAAAAAACTGCACTGAAATATTCACCCTACATATTTTATCAGAGCTACAGACTTTTTAATTAATTTAATGTATACCCACAGTTCCTATATGGCTATATTAATATATATATATATATTATATACGATAACATATTTTACAAGAGAAATTATTGCCAAATATTTCAGTTAAGTTTTAACTCATTTGTAATCGTGGTTCTTTGTGTTGCACTAAATCACAGTGAATCGGTCGGGAGTGGTGATAAAGCATAACTGTAAAGGTATAATCAGTCGCTGTTACCGTCGATATGCGTTTCCCATTAACCTTTACCGAAAAGCCAATATGTCAACATGTTCGGTTAATGTACCTATACTGTTTTCGCCGAGTGCTGGTCATTTGACCCAATATCCAATAGTACACGTGAATAGGACTCAAGTGTCAGATAAACAGGTGTGTGCAGGAAACGTACGTCACCACCTCCATCACCTTTAAGCTACCCTCGTTAAAATATTATATCCATATGACTTATGAGCCAACCATTATAAGGACCAATTTATGCGTTTGCGATTTTAGTGTTTGCGTTGATGTTTCGTCGTGGCCACAGAATTATAGTATCACCCCCGCAGCAATGGTTGTTCATTTTCAGTTACATTTTTTTAGTAAATAACCAACTTTCTAAGTTTAAAATATTTAAGACTTAACAACACATAAAGTCATAACAAACTGTGAGAACATAATAAAAACATTATCACCCCAGTTACTTTTGTTTATAATAAAAATGTATTGTGTGGCCCTACAACGACGGCCATGCAAATATTTTTTTAAGCAAAATTAAAGTATAAGTTGGGTTCATAATAAATTAAATGAATAACGTGATAAGCTATAAAAAAAAAAAACAGTGGACAATGTACCTATACGTTTCACTTTTGATCGATCGGTTGCATTAAAAACATTGTCTCGGTATAATCAAAGTCAACTACGTATAATATCGATTATAAATTATTTGTTATTAATATACAAGCTTGAAGCTATAGGTAACTTAAACAAAAAATGTTAATACTGAAATTAATTGTTTTTATTATTTATCATTAATATACTAATGTAGTGATTTTAAATTAAAATCCCACCCAAGATAAAAAAACGTACACCAACCAAATGTTTGACACTAATTTCAGCACAGGATGGTATATTTTTTAGAAATTTTAAATCAATTTGATGTAGGTACTGATCATCACATTTCAAAAACGATTAGGTAATTAAGTTACCTATGTTTAAATATAATATTATAAACATTTGTTGTTAGGGTACATGGAAAAAACCTCTACGTCCCAGACAGCATTTTTTTGATTAATAATATTATTATAACATTATAATAACGAATAATATTAGTATAACATTATTATAATACTATTATAATATTATCATTACAAAATGCTGTCTGGGGTGGTGTACCCGAGGCAACGTTTTTAACGGCTAATTTTTCCAAACACAGGCACGCACACTTGTCTACGTATGTATCCTCTTATGCCTTTCATAGTATAGTATATTACTTAAACAATAAAGTATTAAAAATGATGAACAACAAACGACCCTTATCAGGGCCAACTATGACGATCGTTTCGATAAATATCGAAGGTAAGAAAAAGAAATTCTACAAGCGGAATTGTGTAAAAATGCTCAATGTGACGTACTGTGCGTACAAGAAACACATAGAGACCAGAATATGAACACATCCAAGATCGATGGAATGAAACTCGTCAACATCATCCACCACAAAAAACATGGAAGTGCCGTGTTTGTAAAGAACACAATAGTTATCAAATCAACGCAAATACATGGAGCAGGGGATATGGAAGTATTAACAATTGATTTGGGAACCATCTCAAAACCATCAACAACTAAGAAAATATTAAAAACTCTACGAGAATAACCCTTTTGACAGTGCAACTATTAGAGAAGGAGAAATGTTATCTAGGGCTATCTCAGATATGAAAAGAAATAAATGGAGAGACATGATTAAAGAAGCAGATATGAAACACAGTAGCAGGAAAGCATGGAACATGATTAAACGACTTAATAACGACCCTATCCAGACTAAAACGCCATCAAAAATAACAGCTGATCAAATTGCTAGTCAACTGGTAGAAAATGGGAAGACAGGTAAAACAGACGTGAAACGAGATGAATATAAAATTCAGAGGGATAGGAAAAATGAAAGAGAAGATCTTAGCACTTCAATTACCAACGAAGAACTAGAAAACGCTATAGGAAAAATGAAAGATCATAAAGCAGTAGGTCTGGATGATATTTTCACAGAAGAAATTCGTCATTTTGGACAAATAACAAAAACATGGATACTTAACCTCTTCAACAATATTTGAATAACACAAAAAATACCTAAGATTTGGAGGAAAAGCAAAATAATCACACTCCCAAAACCGGGAAAACCCCTTACAGACCCAAAACATTATAGACCTATTTCATTACTGTGTCATATGTACAAAATTTTCGAAAGAGTTCTACTCAATAGACTAATTCTCATTTGTGGATGAAAAGCTAATACCACAACAGGCAGGATTCCAACCTGGCAAATCATGCATAGGACAGATTCTCAATCTAACCCAGACAATAGAAAATGGTTACAAAGCAAAGAAAATCACAGGTGTAGTTTTCATAGATCTAACAGCTGCCTATGATACGATAAATCATAGAATAATGACATACAAGTTGTATAAAATCACACACGATTTCTGTTTCGTAAAATTAATAGAAACTTTACTAAGTAATAGGAGGTTTTTTGTAAGCCATAACGAAAAAAACAGTAGATTGAGAAAGTCTAAAAATGGTCTACCGCAGGACAATGTACTAGCACCAACAATGTTCAATATATACAGCAACGACCAACCAATATCAAAAGACCAATCAATAAACCACTACATATATGCTGACGATACCGCTATTGCAGTGCAAGACACGAGTTTTAAAACGGTGGAAAAAAAGATAACTACGACACTTAAAGAAGTTGGTACTTATTACCAAAGAAATCACTTACGACCAAACCCAGCGAAAACCCAAATATGCTCCTTCCATCTGAGGAATAGGGAAGCAAACCGCCTATTAAAATGTAATCTGGAACGGTATAGAACTCGAAAATACCCAACATCCCAAATATGTAGGAATAACTCTGGATAGGTCCTTAACATACCGAGCTCATTGTGAAAAGCTAAAGAAAAAAATATCATCACGAAACGGACTGTTACGAAAACTAATGGGAAGCTGCTGGAGAGTCCAGCCACATACACTAAGAACTACTGCAATGGCCTTATGCCTATCAACAGCCGAATACGCATCACCAGTATGGGGGAGATCTATCCACTCAAAACAAATTGATGTCACACTAAATGAAACGTGCTGACTGGTGACAGGTTGTCTAAGAAATTCCAAAGTTGAAGAAATATATGTACTTGCTGGAATTTCACCACCGGCAATCAGGAGGGCAGTGCAAGCAGATTGGGTGAGGACTAAGATGACGAAAGATGATAGATATCCAATGCATGGAATTGAAGCAAATAATTTCCGGCTAAAATCAAGAAACAGTTTCCTAAAAATGACGAAATGCTTAAAAACAACTAAGGAACAGGAAAGAGTTATGCTATGGACAAACCAAATTAGAGACAAAAGATGGGTCCCCAACGAAGCGTTACCATCAGGAAATCAACTAGAATGGCCCATTTGGAGAACTTTAAATCGAATGAGAACAGGAGTCGGCCGCACTAAGGACAACAAAAAGAAATGGGGATTACTTGAAGGAACATCTACAACTTGTGAATGTGGGATGGAACAGTCAATGAAACATATTCTGCAATGCCCAATCTGTCCTTACTCATGCACACAAGATGATGTTATGAATGCAAACGACAACGCCAAAGACGTAGCTAGTTTCTGGGCTGAAACCATATGAACCAGAATACGACAATCTTTTACCATTTATGTGACTTTGAATTATTTTAATATGTTTATTTATTTTATATGTTTATGTTTATTTATGTTTATTTATTTTATTCATTTGTTTGTCTTTTATATTCATACTTATGGTTTCACTTTATATGTTACTTTGTTGGTTATTATTTGAGTATTGTACCAACATAATGATGTGCCTGACACGAGAAAAAAAAATAAACATTTATTTAATTCATATCTATAATAATTATACATTATTGATGAACACCCTGAAAATCATTACCTACATTATGTCAACATTTAATTTTTAAATTTTTGAAAAAACAAATATATTATATCAAAATAAATTTAAAATTATTAATTCAAACTTAAAAGTTTACCCATACAACAATTAAAATTATACAACATTATAAATTAAAACTATGTCAAAAACTATTTAAAATTTTAATTTATTTCTTATCTTAACTCAGAATCTAAATGTATGACGATTAATAGTTGAGTAAACTGTTGTGATGCGAGTCTTCAAATGTAAAACTATTAAATATTACATTTAAAAAATTATTAGTAAATATAATTTATTATAATAAACTCTCATTGTACCTATATCATTTTAATGAAATATCACAAACTTAAAATTTTTTTTAAACATATTTTTATATTTTTATATTTTTATTCAGTAAAGAGAATATTATTATTAATATAAAGTATATTAGAATAATGCTTCAAAAACCACTACATTTAAATTGTATAAGCGACTCTTTTCCGTCGAATAGTAATTTTAAACATCGATACGCATTCTATTTTCTCTGTTCTACCAGTGTTGAGAAAAAAAAAATTAGACTTCGAAATCGAATTTCTCAGGTTTTCAACGAATTTACAGAATTAACTTCGACTCAATACGTATCTTTCAATGTCCATTTCTCGTAATGAATGCATTTTACGTTTGAATTACATTTTCTTTTATAGTTAAAATACGTGAAAATGTTAAGTACCAGCCCAGTGGTTCTCAATGTGGGGCCGTTCAGACTAGAAAGAGCTTGAAAACCACTATAACTACACGAATAAATCAAAACAAAAGTCCTTTCTCTCAATAAGCTAAGTAAGTTTGTAAGTTTCAACAAATAATTTTGTAAAAGTTCACTTTGTAATAGCATAAGTGTAGATGCAATCACTGAAGAAATACAAGGTGATCTATTTATGTGTATACACTAATTATATCTTAATTTGAACTTCTTTCAAAATATTATGTTTACATAGTTTTATGTCATGCAAAACAACCGTATAATTTAAAACTATTTAAAGTTATATACTAAAACTAATTAATATTACTCATTTAAAAATAAATTTGAAATCAAATTATATTCATTATTTTTTATTGTTAAGTATTTTACTACCTAAATAAAAAGTTTTGAGAGTGTGGGGGATTTTCCAATTTTCCCTCCTATTTAGCTATGTCGTTTTCTTTTTTTAACCCCCCCCCCCCTTTTAGAAATCATGTCAACGTCACCTGAACGAATACTGTAAAATCTGTATGATAGTGCCTATACTGATCTTGTGCTTCAGAGTGTCAATTTGTAGTTGGATCAAATTTTTTTTCTGAGATATGGAAAAATTTATTTGTTTTGTATTTTTCAATAAATTAGTGAAATAATTTATTTAATTTTTTAAAATGCTTTAACAAGAATAATTACTTCCTCTATAAACTTTGAAAACTTCGTGATTTAACAACAATTTTAAGACACTTTGGTTTTAATTCACTAAAATAAATTCAGCTAAAAAACCCTCGAAATGTACACAGTGGCGTCATTTCAGTTTCCAATAGAGGGGGGCAAAGGTTTTGAGCGGCTCGAATGGGTAAAAAAAACTGCTCGCCTCGATCGCAACCACATATTAACTGCTTACATTTATTTATGGTACCTTTTTTATTAACCAGGTAACATCATTTTTAAATAAAAGGTAGCAGATATACCTATATCAGTTAAAAGTCTACAAACTATTATATTATGGCAATATTTATATTGATAAACAATAATATTAGTAGTTTATTACAGGGATCGAAACCGTTTCAAATTTTAATGGTTACGGTTTTAGTTTTTGAGAACGGGTTTCTAAATTTTCTGGTTTTGGTTTAGGTTTTAAGATCGGTTTTTAAAATTTTTTGGTTTTGGTTTCGGTTTCAAAAAAGGTTTTTCAAATATTTTATCGGTTTAAAGAACGGTTTTAGAAAATTTTCGGTTTTGGTTTTTGGAACGGTTTTTAAAAATGTCCATTTTATTTTCCTGTCTAATTATTGTAGACTCGATTTCTATTTTCTATTAACTATTATAAGGGCCAAGTCTAAAGCCTTGAAATATGGCTACTTTGTATAATTAGTGTACAATATACGATATAGCAAATTTACGTTCAGCAGAACTAATTTCGTGTTATTAACTTGAATATTTCATACCTAGTTTAGGTGCCTCATTCAGTCATGCCTACTTTTGCATTCGACATAATATTATGTTGTTATATTATGGTTGAGATCATTTTTCGATTACATTAATATTTAATTGTATATTACAATAACATCACACTATATTATTTGTATTTGCAATTTTGAATCATACGTTTAGTACCTAATAATATAATATATATTAATATTTCGTAATACTCAGTAATTTTTTTATTTTATTTTTTTTTTATTTAAATTAATATCGAAAGATTAATGGGCCTCATTGAGGAAAACTCGTGTGGAGGCCCAAAGTAATTGCATCGGGATTTTTATCAATAAATCCGAACATAATAATTTCTTCGTATAAAAATACTAGAATTACAAATAATATAATTAACTTTATGAAATTCAAAAAAACCGATATGAGTTTCAAATTTTAATCGGTTTTTCAAGATCGGTACAAGAACGGTTTTTCAATTCTATGGTTTCGGTTTGGGTTTTGAAAACGGTTTTTTAAGGTCCTAGGTTTCAGTAACAGTTTTTTAACCGGTGTTTTAAAGCATTTGGTTCCGGTTCCAGTTCCGGTGTTCAGAAATGAGAAAACCGCGGTTTTAACCGGTTTTCCAAAAAACCGGTTAAACTGGTTTCGATCCCTGGACTTTATTAGGATATCTTCTTTTTTTTTATTTTGAAAATATATATTAACTGCATTATCTATAAATCAATTTTACCTGATTCATCACTTATAGGTATACGATATATTTCCAAATTAATATTATCTTAAATAATAATATATATATTTTTTTTATTGCTTGCTTTCTGGCTCAGCCGCTCAAGTTTTGTCTGTTTATTAAACATACTAAAAATTATTTTCGATTCTTGAGCAGTTTGCGGTAATTTTATATTTTTAGCCACACCACCTATTTATTTTTTTTAAGTCATATTTTGTCCAAATTAAAAGATTAATGTAAACACGCGTCACGAAAAAAATTAATTTCAGCTAAATTAACACAATACACAGAATAGTTGAATCATACACAACCGTCGCAAGTTAACTGAAGTCCGTAATCAATGATAATTATTAATAAGAGTGTCAATCGGTTGATGTTTTTAGAATTTGTATTAGTATAGTTTAGAAATTAAACTATACTAGATTATGATACTAATTATTATTATTGTTGTCCATACAACACAAACAAACATACAATGTGTGGGTACGTCACCGCATACGTCTAAATATAAATATATTCCAACTATCGATTAGTAAAAATGTATCAATGCGACAATAATTTCTTAGTATATATAGTATAATATTTTTTGAAAATATTATAAAATAGGCATATTTTTTTGCTTATAAAATATAATAATGGTAAAACGGCAAAAACTGGGAACCGGCCCATCGCGTCGGGCCGCTTTTAATAAAATCAGACAGGGGCAAATGCCCATCTTGCCCCCCTCAAATGACGCCACTGAATGTACATCGAATGACTTAGTTTGTCTGAGTAGTGTCCTGTTAAATGGTTCACAGCCTGTGTATAGGTAATTAATAGTAAAAATACGAGGTTTATCAAATAATTAAATATCGTAATTCGTAATTAAATTAAAAAACCTACTCATGAATAAGCAGTCAAAATAAAAATGTACTGCTTAATCATATTTATATATTTATAATCATTAAAACAATGAAATGACTGTCATGCATACCTATGTTTTTATTATAAATACTAACTTACACTTTACTATTTTAGGCTACGAAAAAATTTAGGAATATACCTAATGGTTCAGTGATAAATATTTTTATTTTAGTTTTATTTTTTTCTGAGAAAATAAGTGCTAAAAATGTTCAAGTTACCCTATCTGTCGATTGGAAATCGATACTAGTTAATACTTTGTAGGGGTCATTTTACGATTTTCTCGGTTGTTTTCTTAGACGTTATAAGTAAAACTCCCGACGACCGTTGAAAATTGTTGAAAGAACGTCAACAAACACATTTTAATGGGGTTCCACGTAGCACCATTTTTCTAAAGCGATTTGCCATTGCTTCAAAATTTAATATCACAGCATGCCACAAATCACTATATCGTGATTCGAGGTAATACGAAACCCTGCAGTCAATACTTTGTCCTGATTTTTAATAATTAAGATCAAAAAACAAGTCACAAATTATATTATAACCAATGAACGTGTAATAATTTTGATCACTACATTATAATATAATAGATAGTGTACAATATAGTTTACTATATAACTATTATAATATGTATAGTTTTTAATTAATTTAAGTTATAACAAATCGAGGAGCGAGTATACCGTATTTTTAAATTTTCAAAATATATTCAGTCCATTCTATTATATGATAAAATTATGATAATACCGATATGTAATACAAATTTGATTAATACCGAATTTCTTCCAACTATATTAAAACACAAAATAAAAATATCAACTAATAATTAATTATTCTGAACACATTTAAACACTGTTTTTTCTTTAATCACTAAACAGTAAACAGTAAACATATAACCTTAAATAAATGATAAAATATAAAAATGATCAAACTAATCTAATTATCTAAGATTGGTAGACCATATATAATTATAAACAATAACAGATGTGCGTTTTTATAAAAGATAATTTCCATCATAGCTGAGTGACATGACGTAAAGTCAAATTATATGCAAAGTATTAAACATTTTAACGTCTTTAATTTTAATATTTTGAACTATAATTAATTATCAAATATTATCCATAAGTAAACAATATGTTAAAATATTTATAGTTTATAAAAATATTATTGAATTAAGTTTTTAAGTATTTTTTAAATCGTGTATACTGAGATATACTACCATATATTTAAATACCGAGTACAATTAAATGTTAGATTCTACATGTTATTACATAATATTATGTACTAGTGGGTAATATTGATATAATGTAATATGCAATTCATTCAGTAATATAATTTTTATATAATTTTTTATTTACATTTCTTTGAAGAACAATTAATTTAATATTATAGAACTAAATGATTCAGCTAAATCCCATTTGATTATTTCTACTGAAAAAACATAGGTATGTGCAATGTATTATAATATGTGTATGTGTATGTATATGTGTAATTTTGGTATGTAATCTACATAATATGAGGCTATTTACTATTTATGTAATAATATACGAACATTTTAATCATTTAGCTATAGGCATTTCATACCTATTATCTAGTTATATATTTCATGACAATTTATAAAATCCATAAAATTGCAAACATTTATTTTAATGGCTCAGATCCAACATTTTTTGTTTGATTAAAATATATTAACACAATATTCCGAATATACTGAACACAATGTATTAGTTTATTAATTGACTTTTTGTAGACTGAGTAGTGAGTAGTCTAATTAGGATACATACGTATAAACTTTCACTGATAAAATAAAAATAAATAATAAAACGTGTGTATTAAAACTATTTATTTGATAAACTCTTTACCAACATTTTATAAATTAATATGGGTTACAGTCAGTCATGTGTAATTCAAGTAATTTATATTTTGTACGCTAAAAACGCAAAATGATATAAGTACCTATTTCAGGTATTTATTTGATAGAAAATTGACGACTGCTATGAAAATATGAATAAAAATAAAGAACGAATGAAAGGTTTCTATTAATGGGTAATAGGTAATAGTTAGTAATCATTGCATAACTATCCTTATTTTCGTTATCTTTATTCTAATAATAATAGTGATCGCCACGAGAGGATTACTTTAAGGAAATTTGATGAACAAATAATCGTATTCTGAAAACGCAAAATTAGATAAAAAAATAAAAGTGCCATTTCGTGAAATGAATAACAATTTTATCCATTCCCGAAACAGAATGCAAATGGTAAAATATAGACAATGTGTATCGTATATGATCAAATGGCTAGTGGACCATTTTGAGTTCACAAAATACTTCTATCGTTAACTTAATTAATTTTAGAAATTTTTTACTACTACGTTAAATTAATTAATGTCTCAATATATTAATAGATTAATGTTATATACATTTCGAAACAACAAAAATTATGTAAAACATTTTTTTTTTATAAATGCAAAATATACTGATTATATAATAACATATAATCAATACTTAAATCAATTTGAATAAACAAAATTATTCGAAGCTATTGAATTGGTTTGTTCGGCTTTTAGTAGCTATTCATTACTCAGTGAAATAACGACGTACCTACCTATTAAGATTAATTCGTTTTAATTTGCTGGTAAATATCCAATTACATTGGATAAATCGGCTTTCATCCTCAGCTTTCGTTTCCAAAGATCAGCCGCTGTCGAAAAATCATATTATTGTGTTGTGTTAATTAATTATACATATAATCTTAGCAAAATGCAAGCTTTCAATGTGATTGGAATAATTAAGTGACGCTCCATAGAGTTGGTTATACCTATTGCCGCATGCAAAGATAAGACTGTCGCCTGAGGTTAGTCTATATGATACAGAAAATGTAAGTAGTATATTACCTATTAACTATAGTTAAAAATAACTTATAAATTAATTATTTTTTTTGTTTAATCTAGTTGTAAACTGATGTATATTTGTTATAGCATTTTTTATTATTTCATTATTATTTTATATAATCTTAGTACGGAATCATTTTTCTAAAATCTAAATTCTAATGTCCATGGCCACTACATGATTTACCTGTAGATAATGTAAAATAATAAGGAATGGTAGGTTTAGTATTTATAAGTAATTTATTAAGATAATATACCTAGCTAGGATGCATTTTTAACATTATTATTAATTAGGTAGGTCGTAGATACACGAAAAAACGAATAGTGGTGTGATAGGCGAATTATTTTTTAATCACTAACCAAATATTTAATACTTCAATTTACGATTATCTGCATTTTAATTGTCATTTTATTGCGTGCAATAATCATAGACCTTAAAGAACTTACACTTAATAAAAGGCCTATTGCAATAATAATGTACATACCATTTTTATCACCAACATGCCACAGTGCTTCAATGTGACATCTAGTGGTCAGGTACACACCTGTTTTCGCTAAATACAGAACCAACTATTGTCTAATCCAGTGGTCTTCAACCGGTGGGTCGCGACCCATTTTTGGGTCGCGTGAGCTTTAAAATTGGGTCGCGATACGTCTTATTTTTAAAATAAAAAATAAGTTTAATAGATGCGAAATAAATAAAAATGCAGTTTATATAATCTATAATATAATGGATATCAAATCAGAGTATATTCAGTTTATTCAGTTATAATAGGTATTAGTATACAATATAGGTAGGCATTAAGCAATTTTAGCTTTGTTTTTCTACTAAGCTTACGTGGGTCGCGAAAAATGTGGGCCTAAAAAAGTGGGTCGCGAGTCCAAAAAGGTCGAAGACCACTGGTCTAATCTACCATATTATGTCGTTCTGGTCCATAAAGTATAGATTATACGACCGGTTGTTTACCGCTTCTATTGAATGTCAAGTAACCGACATTCATCGGAACCGTGGTTATGCAATCAAACCGAAAACTTTTGACTGATGCACTGAAAACATTTCCCACAGAGTGAGGCTTGTAAAGTATGTAAGTTACCTCACCTTGACTCCCCTATATTATTTTCCTCCTTCCAAAAATACACGGGATTAGTCCAATTGGTTTGCATTATAGCAAACTTTTTGTGCATGCTTGCTGTTTTTTCCCATGAAATACGATTTGATCATGCTCGGAAGTTGAAAAATAAATACCCACATTAATTTATTTTAATTGTAACACTAAAATGTAATTGAGTATAAATATAATAATTTAATTAATGGTGAAATATTTGAAGTTTCTATGATTTAACAAAAAAGCTAGACCAACTTATATATGAATGTCAGAAATACAAGTTAGATTTAACATAATGTGGGTCTCCAAAGAAATGTATTAGCAGTCACAGTAGAAATTTAAAAGGGTTTATAATTTATATTATATAATATAATCTAGGACAGTGGGTAATAAATTATTTTTATTAAAACATTTACTCATTTCCATAATATGTGAATATATAATATAAGTTATAACTCATTCGTATTAAAAACAAATGATTGTTTGTTAAAATATTTATGTATAATCTCATAATTTGTACTGAGCGCAGAAATATTTATAAAATTGTTTCAAGTAAATAAAAAATAAAAAAAGAGAGAAACGGAAGGTTGTGATATTGCAATTTGTAGGATATTAGATATCGAAGATAATAATCAAGGTTTGACAGGTTAGGTACGATATTCGAATGTATTACATATTATTAAATCTACTTATATTATTGTAAAACTAATATGTATTCAATTAGGCGACAGTAGGACACTTTTCTCCAACTCTATAGCATTGAACATTCGTCATTCAGTATTTTTTTTTCATATAATTTAAATTGATTCAACTATTACCTACATAATAGGTATCTACCTAAATGTAATTTGGTGTATACTGCAGCTTTATCAGAATATATCGATCATCTTGGGTTAATTATACAATTCGTTCACTGCGGGGCTTTTAGATAATCCTCAACTGATGGTTCTAAAAGATCCTTAGATAAGCATGGAATACAATTTTTCTTCGTTAATCAAAACGTTAACACTGAATACGTACCATAACGAAGGAGATTTTATATTATAGAACCATAGTTAAAATGAAAAAATAACTGTTATATTTTTTTTTTTTTATATAACTTATATGTACGTTTATCTATCACAATAAAAACTAAAATATTGATAAACATTTAATATAGGTGGATTAAAAAACAAAACTCACTTTGGAAGACAACCAATATTTTTAGACCCATATTGTCAGTTTTGTACAGTTCGACCGTCATCACTTTGGCAACTTATACGATAAAATAGAAGGGTATGGGTTATAGAGTTATTTTAAGATCAGAACTAGTCAGTCGTCATATTATTTTTGTAAAAAAAAGAAAACGCTGTAATACCCAATATAAAACATATACTGTTTATCAGCTTTTCGTTCAACTCAGTCCAACAATGTACTTGAATAATACATAATTGTAATTAATTAGTTTATCATATTATACTGTAAGGTTTGTGAATTTTATAATTTTACAAAACAATGAATTTCATTCAAAATTAGTGAGATGCTATCGTTCAATTTAAAACGTTATAAATACATTTTATTTTAGATTCTGAGTGGAACGATGAAATAAAAATAACAAACAAATTAATATTACCTCTAATAAATTTTGCTTTAAAAACATTTATCACTTGTTAATTATGGTGATTGGTTAGTAACCAAGTCAACAATTAAATTCTAAAAGTTTAGGCTGTAATAGTATAGGGCCGATTTTTTTTTCATCTAAGTTTTGAATATTGTAAACATGCTGTGCACAAAATAAATGCTTATAACAGTTAAATTGTTTACGTTTTTATTGCATTTCTAGAGGGGAAAAATAACTGATTTGGCCAAATTTTATGTCTATATAATTATTATTTAATATAATATTTCAACATGACAATTTCATTTTGCATTAATTATTCAAAAATAATATTTTTTTTATTCCTAGCATAATATTATTACTTATCTATTTTTTTATAATATTAATTAGATAATTTTTAATTTTTAATATAGTTAACGCATACTTTTCTATCTGGGACTTGGAGTGTAATTCAAGTCTTCAAGACATAGACAGTAATATTTTAGTTAATACATATTATAAACTAATTCTTAAATACATTCAAAGATCAAAATAGTTATCTTATTATTTATCATGATACAAATATCTAAGAATTAAATGGATATTTAATACAATGGCCGATTTAACGGTCACTTAGTCGACCCCCCTCCTATATTTTGTTTTAAGGCACATCTAAATCAGAACGAAAATTGTAAAAGTAAGTAAGTACCATACAATTATATCACGGCTAACAAATAAGTTTTGATCGAGGTCCCTTTTACGTTTTCCTCCGACTATCATTTCAATCTAAAATCCACCACTGATAATAGATATGATATATTGTTAGCCATGCTACAAACCTTTTTTAAAGTAATACCATATGGTAATAAGCTGATGTATTTGAAAAGTATGAAAACTCGTAAAAGTTTTTATTTCAATATTGTTTGCAAATACTTGACAATCGATAAACGAGAAATATATAATTCTTTTCAATTTATCATGTTTTGAACAAATCCGTAAAAAAATGCATAGAATATATTTTTAATGTCAATATATAAAATGATACATATGCCGTATACGAATACATAATATATTAAATGTTGAGAACGGAAAAACATTAAAATGCATAAAATAGTAATTTAGAAATATTATTACGTCATTATTACAAATAATATTTTTAAAAATATAAGATTTACAACAGTAATATTATTAGTGATTGGAAGTTGTAAGAGTTTCATATATTTCTATATCCTCTACATTTATAGCAGACCAATAGCTAAAAAGGTGGGTAAGTGGATGTCGCTCTGCTGTACAG
>NC_042494.1:120618848-120650537 GCF_005508785.2 Acyrthosiphon pisum
TCGTGTACACAGACACAAAAAAAATAAAAAAATAAAAAAACACACATCATTGTAAAATCAATACATTCATCGTTCCACTCAGAATCTAAAATCCATTTTCTACAATTATACCTAGACTGAAATACCGTCTCTGCTCAGAATCGTTTTTCTTATACAATGATATTATATCATTGAATTCAAATTTAATACCATCCATTAGACAGTGACCCACTTGTAATCTACTGTACAGCAGAGCGACATCCACTTACCCACCTTTTTTTTTTTTGTTATTCACTAAGATTTTAAAAAACAAAATATTAAATATTAATATAAGCATTTTCTATACGTAACGAAATTTTTAAAATTTTTAGTCTAATTTATACCTATACTAATAAAGATGATGTAATTTTCAAAATTTTGTGGCTATTTTTAAGCTATTTATAGAAACTTGGAATTTATCCACTTGTTTTCGATTATTGTTGATACCACTATTAATTGTTTCTAGGTCAAAAAGCTTGAAAACTTACAAAAAAACTCTTGATAAGTTGTTCTGGCAACAATTCAAAAATGGTTTAAGGTTCATATTTTGACGAAATTTGATGTATTCAAATGAATGTTAACAATTTGTTCATTGTAAATTGAAAAAAATATATTAAATAAATAAATATTTCCGATTTTTAAAAGTTTTTTTTACATCAATATGTTTTAATAGATTCTGTTATTAGTATTACTATTATTATTATTATTAAAAATTTAAGCTTAAACCACCAATAATCATTATTTTGGTTGTATTATACATTTTTTTTAAATTAAAAAAAACTCAGCTATGGTCGTTGAAATCAGGACTGATTTTTTTATTAAATTTATTACAAAATATATAGTAAACATAAAATTGGATGAATGGTTAACAAATATGACAGTATAGGTATGTATAAACGGTTAAGGTTATATGGTGTTGAGTATATTGACAGCAACGAAGTTATTAATCATGTGTATAATCATAATATATTTTTGTTTTCATTCATCTTTATTTTTTTTCAATAGCTTGACCGTAGAGCTCCATACATTTATATCATTGTAATTACGTGTATTTTTTATTGTTTACATTTTGTACTTTATTATTGTAATATAATATAATGAGATGATTGATCCTATTGATGGATTCTCAACTTCGAAAAGCTATAGAAGGATCTTAATATTATATAATATTAAAACTCTTCTATATTATAGTTATATACATTTATACCTACTTAAATATATTTATATTAAATACTAAAATATATTTTACTAAAATATTAGGTATTATAGTGTTTCATTGTATTGAAAACCAATTATATTAAATTAGAATTAAAGTCATAATTAATTATAACAATTATATTCGTTATATAATACATCACTGTTCAATGGTATGCTCTCGATGTGAAAATATATTTTTTTAACTATAATCTGTACGTTAATAAAAAAAAATGGACAAAACTAAACCTTATACATTCATTCAAGTCACGACCGCTTTTCCGTCGCTTCGTTTTCACTCATTAAAATTCCTAAGCAGTCACGAAAAAATATACCACTATAATATGACATGGGTTTTGGTTTCATATACTAGCCGTACTTGAAAGTTTTATTTAACTATTTCTACATTTAAAATAATATATAATATACTCATATGCATTACCTGAAAAAAACCAACAATTTAAAAATGCAATATGAAAATGGTATTCACACATCACTGTCTTTTCTAACAAGATGTCAAACATGACAACATTTTTTACAGAGTTTTTTTTACTCTTTTCATGAAAAGTGTTTAGGGATTTTCTTGTCAACACTTCCATAGGCCATAGCACGTTCTTTTCGAGTCTTAGAATTGTCTACACTTCTATAGCATATTAATTTAGAATTCTATATGCAAGGCAGCAGATATTATGGTTATAGGTAAGCTTGTTTAAAATAGTTTTTACTTTTTTCAAACATTTGATATTTAGTCGCTGAACATTTAAAATCCAAAAATGATTTAAATTGGACTAAAAAGTAAAATGATACAATTATTCTAACACATAATAACTATGAATTTAATTAGCACATTGTTTTATGTACCGAATTTTATTTTATAGTAATAATGTACCCACAAACAAAATACATTTCTATGAAAAATAAAAAACATAAACAGGGTATTAAAATATGTTTAAAAATAAATATGTACATTTGTGGTTTAAGTATTTTAAATTTTTGTCTAAATTGAGTAACAAAGCCTAATATTTGAGATGTCGTAATCTTTTTTTCTTACATACA
Organism: Acyrthosiphon pisum; assembly: GCF_005508785.2. NCBI lineage: Eukaryota > Metazoa > Arthropoda > Insecta > Hemiptera > Aphididae > Acyrthosiphon > Acyrthosiphon pisum. The sequence goes on from NC_042494.1 coordinate 120,621,117, forward strand.
AATAATAATAGCTATCTCAAATATAACCAAACTCCAATAACTGAAGACAAAGGTAAAAGTCTTGACCTTCCAAACTTTTTAGAAAAAGCAGAAAAATAAAACATCTTGGATAACAAGTACAAATCGAACAACCTTTTCCAATACTCATGAAATGAGAGATTGGATATTTTAGATCCAACCATTTAGGTATATACCTCGGTATATACTATACAATTATTATTGTACAAATGAATAAGTTAACTATGTACTAATTTAGCTATAAATTTAATATTCATTGGAGTTTTTAATTTGTGCACTCACTATTCATTAAAATAATTATAAAACATTTTGTGTGTATTAGATAAAAATATGATCATTAGTACATAATTTTATCGTTTTCATAGTATTATTGAAAATTGTTGATGATGAAACCTCTTACTTAATTTATAATTGTTAAATAAACTTAATATTTATTTTTGCATGAAACACCTTTGTGTGTTAATGTCGAAAATAAATAGCAACATGTTTATTGCTAGTATAATGTGTACTTAACACCTATTATCCGTAATTTATTAACAAATTCCAAATGTGGAGCAAACTATATAGGTTCTATTACCTATTTTATTAATTTTTTTCTATTCATGATTTGTTTTTAAATTTTGTTTCATAATAGAACAATTATACAACAATTGTATTACTATAGACACTATCAAAGTGTATTCTAATATAAAGAGCTGTGAAGTTTTGGAAAAATATACAGGGTTATTTTTAAAATTTAACAGATAACACTCGTTACCTTAAAAGGAACTTTTTTTATATTTCTTATTTTTATTTTTCATTTTTTTGAACGACAACATACATATTTTAATTTCTTATTCCATATTATTATTTTAGTTAAGTATTTATATTCAACAAATTATGTTTATTTGGCGGAGTGGAGTACAGTCCTTCTATCCTCTATAGTTCAATGAAATTTTTTATTACTATCTTCTTTGAAACTACTGGTCAGATCTTCAGGAAACTTTAAATATATATTCATTACTATCTGTATGGTGCATGGATTTTTGGCATTTAAAGACAATGTCATTAAGTGTATGACTAATTAATAACAACTCAACTACACAATAAAAAAAAGATATTTGTTTGACTAACACTAACCAACGTACTGCCAAAAGTATAATAGCTAGATTATATTATAAATAGTGTTCGGAACTTATTGCACTAACAATTATCAAAATATGCTTAAATATATGCAGATAATTTTTTATATTGTTTTTAAAAATGCATAAAACATATTACAATTTTGGAAATAAAAAACTTAAAAATAAGAGGGTAGATACATAAACATAAAAAAAAAAATGTATACACGGGTTTACTAGTTCAAGTATATATTGATTAATATGATGGACTGTGGACACTAATGCATGTTTAGAGCATTTTTAAACTATCGTGAAACAAAAAATCTCATTTTTTAAAAATACTAGCATAAAATACAGAGTTAATAAATACCGAATAACGTGATTTACGAACACCGTGATAAACGAACACGTACCTACTGATTTTCATTTCTTCGAACAATCTAGAAGTCAATTAGTTCTAACATATAGTGTTCTCACAAAGAAACTCATAAAATCTTACGTACCTACGTATAGAATTTACGCGAATAGGGGGGATTTAGGTGCCAAGCCTCCACCACAACTTTAACAGCCCTCCTAAACATTTTATTTTTATTTTTAAATATCACAGTATTATAAATTATAATATGAGAAGACGATTACTAGAAGAGGTCGATGAGGTAGCAACATATGTCACCAGACCTATAGTCAAAGACAATACCACCAATAAGAATGTAATCACAAATGAATTAATTCGAGAAGACATTGAATATAGGTAGTTTAATGAATGAAAAAAAAATAACAAAACAGTATATAACAATTTGATTGACTAGCTACCAATCGGTCATATAACCTGACTTAGATATACGAAAATACAACGGGAGATTATAAAATAGACAAGTTTATAATACAAGAAGAAATCAATTTATTTAATTTATAGGTTTATTTTAAATTAAACTTTAGGGAAACAAGTGGAGCCGTTGTTTGTAGTTCCATATGGAAAATTATAAATACTGCTATAGGTAAACGAGTGGAACGTTATGGTATTTTAAAAGTAAAAGGGATAGAAGTATAGAAGAATCGGGCTTTCCAAATAAAATATTGAATAATAATGAATGATTAGCCACATGTCTGCGTTGTGAAAGATTCGGAGAATAATAAGAGATATTGAGACTTAGGAGTAATCTTAGAACGTAAACATTTTCTATAGGTCTTTTTTGACCATAGCATTTGCATAGTCAGATGATCTATGAGAGACTTCAAAGGACACTACTTACCGTATTTGAGGATAAAATACACAAGACTAAATTTTTGTTGGTATACAGGCAATTTCAGATGGAAATTACGAGAGGGTAAGATCGTAGTATCCAATCTGAAATTCACAACAGGCATGACACTGCGCCAGTACTTACTATAATACTCTCGTGGTACTGGCAGCCAATGCTGTCACCAGTACTGTCATATATCTGGGATGATAACGCTTTACCAGCACTGACAGTTATACTGGCGCGCTACTGGCTGCTAGTGATGTCGTATATCTGGGGTGATAACGTTTTACCAGCACTTCTTGAATTACTGGCATTACAGTAATTACTCAGTACTGGCATTACAGTATCTAACTACGTGAAAAAAATTCTATATGACAAAAAATGCAAAACTTTCTGCCGGAAATTTCACCGACGCGGTATTCGATCTCGTTACCACCCTACTATCAATGGTTTCCTACTTAACGCATAACCGATTGGGACACGTACTTAATTATTGTTAATTGTTGCCGATATTTTAGCATTTAAGATGCTATTATTCGGCGCTGCGATGTGTATATGTATTGTGCTGTGCGTGTGTGTGTGTGGGGGGGGGGATTATATCTCCTTTTCAAAATTGGTAATAATAATTGTGTTGCCCTGGTCATATTCACAAAAAGTATCATGGTATATTTAAGAGGTGACGGTTAATGTGAGGGAAATAGAGTAACCAGGATGGAATCCATGGTTTTCATCAACAAGAATATGGTTGTGAGCAAGCTAAATTTTATTTAGTAGATACCCTATATGATTTAGAATAATTTAAATGTATGAAACACAATTGTTAGACTCCAGAGTTTAAAATTGGAATTATAGTATTAGTTTTGAGTGATAAGAAAAAAAAAATTAGGTACTTAAATAATTTGAAACATGATATATAAAGATGCCAAGCAACAACATACTTGAGTTCAAATAGATAATATCATTGGGGCCAACGAACTTATCATCTCGAAGAGTAAGTAAGAGAATCTGATTAACGTCATCAATTAATAACTGAACCAGAGTATAGTTGGGGTATGTTATAGGTATCTACGACGTACATACATGTGTTACGTATATTATATTTATAACAAATTATGCTCTTATAAAATATGATATTAAAATATGCATGAAGCTATTTATGTTTCTACATAACTTTTTCCAATGAAAACGTCATTTTCATTAAGTAAGTTTTTGAAAATTTATATAGTTAATTAATATCTAATATATTACGTGGAGCTCGTTATGTTCTTGAAGAATGAAATAAAATAAATTTATAAGCTGTTTTGATTGAGAATTATAATTTGGAGAATATTTTATAGTTTACATTTTGTAAATATGATAAATATTATCAATAATATTTAAATTTATAATATCAGATTTTTTATATTATTTAAAAATTACATTTAAAAAAATTATATTTTTATTGTTACATTCGTATAAAAAATACAATCTATACAAATCTGTAGGTGTTACATGAAACTTTTTGAGTTTAAATGGTACCTAAAAGTCATGTATTTTTAAGAAAATATATTGTTGCAAGTTCATTTCATACATTATTTGATTCTCTAAGAATACAAAATATCAGTGTTAAAATGAAAAAGTAAAGTTTTATTTCATTGGGTTGTTTATTGGGTTTCAGAAGAATAATTGAAAACTTTAACTCCTCATTGAAACTTCAAAATAATTAATAAAGCCAATGAAGTAAAAGAATTGTCTATGTATATATAGCTTAATTTGGTTTTAAATTATACTGTAGGAACTTGCGCAGTTAATAATTTGTAGATATTTAATAATGTACAAATAAATAAAAAATGTTGAAACTTAAAAAATGTACAAAGAAAAAATTGTATTTATATATTTTAGGTTTTTAATTTTAGAATAAACGAGTCGTGATGAACCTTGTATCAAATGTTCAAGCCTTAGCTATACCAATAATTGAAGATTTTGTAAGTTTTTAACCATAAAACAGTTTGCAAATTTAAGTGATTATTACGAATGTTGTCAACATCTTAACTTCAAACGCTCTAAAATAAATCGTACCTATGTATCTTTAATATTTTTTAATTTAATTAATACCAACTTATGACGAACATTGTAACATTTTAAAGTAATTTTACCAAACAAACATTTTAAATCGATATGTATAGAAATAATACTTTACAAAATATAAAATTTAAATGGGTGTAGTACGTACTAAGTATATTGTGAAGAATATTAATTTGAATCTTAATATACAATTATGTTATGTGGATAGGTAGGTATATATATTGTACGTTACGTCATATGTGTATGTTGATATAAGTTTTCAAGTTCACCCTAGTTAATAAGTTTGTTGGAAATAAATTGAACACAATTGTGTCGTATGTTATGAATACTAACAGTAGGCAATAAGCACAACCATAGTAACAAACACAAATATTACTATATAAGTATGTCAATTAGAACAAGTTTAAACAAAAGTTGGTATGTAAAATGAATAGCCAATAGGAAATGAGCGATCGCGTCATCATCGCTGTCACACACACACACACACACACTTAACAAATTTAATTGAAACATTAATTTCATCAATATAAAGAGAGCTTTAAGGTAAAAACTATTAAATAATAATTAATTTCCATACCTGGAACCAGTTTAAAACTGCAAATTCATATCATAGTATAATATGATAATTATAATAAATTCAAAAATAAAATATCATAAATGTAGGTACCTATACCAATAATTAAAATGAAAAAAACATTGTATTTAGCCAAAAACCGAATCTTTTTTTAAATGTTAAACAATTTTTTTAAAACATTTATTTTGCTCTAGACTTTTTTCGTGATACTAAGTAAATTAAAAAAAAATTTATATAATTTCCAACTTTGGACCTTTGACAGAGTACATCTTCCGGTCTAAAAAATTACAAAATACATAACTAACACATTCATCGATTTTCTCAAAATCTAAGTAATTTTTTTCTTCTTATATTATAATATAAGACTAATTTCATTACTGAAGACAAAATACATAACTTGATGGTCAAATACTCAAATTCGATAAGTTAGATAACTTATTAAATTATTTTAGCAAGAATATTTCCGTGGGCCAAATAATGATAGTAAATGATTGACACTGGTCGACTGATTTGGTCCACGGGCTTTATATACTTATATCTTATATACATATAGTTCAGGTTGTCACCAACCTCCATTAAGAGTAACTTGAGACAGTTTCATGAATAAAGTGAAAAGTACTATATACTTAAACCATCGGTTTCTTTCGTTTTCATACTTTCAACTTAAGTAGAAATGAGGTTGATAATATAATTATCGTTGTCAACTTTGAAAATTACCGTGTGTGTCCGAATATCGATATCTACAAAGTTACACACAAGTAATAAAATTCTTAACCATCGGTTTGGCTGACAATGAATATAATATATTATATACAATCTAGTGTCTCTAATAATATTTTATGTTGTCAGTGTTAGAGCATGATGCATCAGTTGATTGATCACATATTAAAAGTGTAGGTACCTAATAAAATATGATAAGATAAATAACATATGTTAGGATAGGAGTACACAAATGAATCAAACAACTTTTTTTAACTTGTCATACATCATTTCATGCAAAATAAATATCAAACGCAAAACAACTTGATACAATTTATGTTTATCGACAATATATTATAACGTTGCTTTTGCATTAAGTGCTACTATAATAGTGGACAATCTTTGTGCATCTAGTAATAAATTATAACAAATAAAGAGTGATAAAAATATATAACTAACATCCTTGTTTGTAAAGGACTGTATAATTAAAATTTTATTACATTTTCCTTTATAATAATAATTACTATTATCTGGTTGGCGTTCATACAATATGTAAAGTAAAACATAAAATGTGTGCAAATTGGTACTGATTCTTTTGTATACATTAAATGTCGTTTGGGTCACTGTAATGGATATGTTAAATTTTTTTAAATTTTTTTTTTAATTTATCATGAAGCCTGGCAACTATAAGGACACTAGCTGTTTGTTTTTTTGTTTGTAAGGGAGAAATTTCAGGTTTTTAAACACATGTGTTTTTGGTTTGGCAGATTCGTTAGTGGGCATCTGTAGGTATATGCCATGCCCTGGTGGGGATGGCGGAACTTTTCTCCGGACACCATGTCTTGCCCGAAGAAAAATGCCACCCGCGGCCGGGTTCGAACCGGCGCCGGTGTATGTCGCAACCGACGCCTTCATCCGCTCGGCCACTCCGTCCCCCTGTTAAATTTTAATTCAATGATATTATAACATTATATACGAATAACGTTATTCATTTTTGAATTAGGTACCTACAACAAAAACAAATGTACCTATTTTATTATAATAACTGGTTTTGCTTAATAATTCACGTTCTCTTTAATTTTTTTTGTTTTTCCTGATTATTATGAAAATTACTAAGTAATTTTACTTTTGACCACCCCCCCCCCCCCCACCACAACCACCAAGTTCTAGATGACTAGATTTTATATTTATATTGTTATTATTAATACAGTAGCCGGTTAAGTCGAATTATTATTATTTGTCCATTATCATATTTGTACCTATATGTTTCAAGTACCTACCCACGAATAATATTTTTAAAATATAACACAAAACTAAAATCGTTCTTCTTCGTTTAAATATCTAATTTCGTCCAAATTTGAATATTAACTATCCATAAAAAAATCTGTGTATACCTACACCTACTTTTTAGATTTTTTGGTTACAGAATAACCTTACTTACGTGGAACCTTGTCTTAAATTTACAATCCTTGGCTATAAAAGTCGAACATTTGACTTACTGGTAGACATTTTTTTTTTTTATATAAAGGTAAGCAAATTTATGAGGAATCTTGTATTAAATTTTCAAATCTTGGATTTAAAAGAAAAACTTTTATGAACTTCCAACTCAAAATCATGCACACATTTTCATGATTTTTACGTATTCTGTCAAAATTCGAATTTAAATGCTTATAAACGAAAATTGTGTCATGTATTTTAAATTTTTTTTAACTGCTATTGTAAAATAATATTAGAAGCATAATCTAAAACCAAACAAGTTGGCATTTAAGCCCAAAAATATGTACAAAATAGTATTGCCTTATAAGCACCATTTACCAATAATTCAAGTACTTATATAAAACTCGAATGCTTCAGACGACAATACAGTTTGGTAGGTAGTTTGATTATATAATATGGTGGATGGGTACTCAGGACCAATTAATTACAATAATAAATGTATCTAAGTATATATAATTAATTTTGTGAGCTGCAGCACAGAATTTGTTTAACATTTACGTGACCACTAACAATTTCACAAACCATTGCAGCTATAGTCAATCAAAATAAACAGAAACCACAATCAACAATAATGCTAGACCTACAGACACATAGTATTAAAATAATCTCAATCGCTGGCAAAATGACAACCCTAAACTGAATAATACAAATATCAATATGAATAATAAATTAGGATTGCCGGAACAGTAGTTACTAAACGATAAGAAACACTAAGATAGCAGGACTCACGTAGGTCCCAGCATACAAAAATTTCAAAACACTTAGACAAAAAAAATAGTTTTCACACAATGGCTACCACCTCCATCCAACCATAAAGGCATAAAAGAAAAGTCCGATCCAAGTGCGGTCCTTTTACATAGACGGACAACAAAGACGAGAAAGCTTTTATATTTTACATAGTAATTTAAGTTTAACCAATCATACAAGATAATATTATGTACACCGATCTATCAAGCACTATCACCGCAGCTATCTACTGATCGATAACACCAAGTATTAACTATTAAGTACTGTCAACCTGCAGCTAGACGGCAATAAAAACACCTTAATAAATAATGGTGCACAATTCAAAAACAAAAACAACACCCCTCCTCCTCCAAAAGGAGCTGGTTTTTCAATAGCATTAACTTGAATAGTTATACAAATTACTAAACAAGTAACACGTAAATATAAAGACGAATACTAAATATTCAAACAATGCAGTGAGACAACCACAAAAAAATGTAATTAATACAATTTTAATTGATGTTATAGTCTTCTCCAACTTCAAGACTGGGAAAAAGTGAAATTTTTATCACTGGTTGCTTAGTGACTAAACAATTTGATGTTTGACAAACACAACCTGAACAATATCATCAATAACAAGATGAAAATTAACAACGTAAACCATATTCCATTTTAAAATGAAAAGTATTCAGTATTCTTGTACCTACTTAGGTTGTACTTTACATAGTTGTACTTTGCTACATTGTACAACAGAGCGATCCGCTCACAACGACAAAAAAGAAGAAAATATTTTTTTACATTTTAGAGAGTAATTTAAGTTGAACCGATCACATTCATTTGTGCACTATACCTGTCTATAAACCGCTATCCAGGCGGCAATTATATCACTATAATAAAATATAACAGTGCACAATTCAAAAACAAATCTACCAAATTTATTGATGTACTGAATATGCCTAACTCACTGCTTAAGTACTATTATTATTTATTATTAAAATAAAAATTTAAGTAGGTACCCACAACATATTTTGCTCGATATTTTGTTAGTAAAATTAATAAAATCATTATTATATCAAAATAAAATATATGATAAATTATAATATAATATCTTTGATAACATAGAATACAATTTTTAAATGTTATAATAATATTTTTTATAAATAATATAAAACTATAACTTTTCAAACAAACTAAAAATACCTATAAATAATAATATAATCTCACATTCTATGCTTTCATATTGTAATGCTGCATGGTAGTTTTGTAAATAAAATCGTTAATTCACTAAGACCACCGATTACCAAAACAAAAACAAAACTTTTGTAGATACTATAAATCCATTCACCCATAAATCATTGATTTTGTTAAAAAAAAACAGCAACCTAGATATAGGTAGGTACCTACAATAAAAGTAGATGTATTGTGTTTAACCATTATAAAAATAATAATGGATAATATTATTATTATCTTCTCTCAAATTTGTTTTCGTCTACTCGCTACATAAAGGTACCTGTACTCTAGGTTGGTACCACCCACCAACCCCTTAAATAGTTAAATCTACACTCGGCATTTTACGCACGAACGCTCGTTAAAAACCGTACGCGATACCGAGGAATATCAAATTGGAACGTTGCAGTTGGGGTAAATGTTATACATCAGCCATCACTTCCAAAGATTGCAGAAACCCCACATCACACCTGATGACTACTGCTAGGAACCTGTTGATCCGAACATCGCATGACACTGTGAGCAAGAGAGAGAAAGAAAAAGAGTGAGAAAGGAGAGAATACTTCTCGGAAAAACTAATCATTTTAATTTTTAATTTAATTTAATTTCTTTTTATCACGCGCACGCAATCGGATACAATGTTATAATAATTATCTACAATGCGCGTTCTACGGAGGCACCTCCACCCGCGTGGCTAGGGTAGTTCATACTATGACGTATGTTTAGTTAGATACATATATTATGTTACCTATATAATACATTTTATTATAATCATGTTCAATAAAGTGTAACACAATATCATCATTCTCTTCCCTTATAGCCCTCGAAAATCACTTGTGAAAAATAATTCTAAGGTACGACATGAGTACACGTGAGTACATGACATAAAAATTAGGGAAGGGCCGATACATAAATCGATATTCAGTATTGATGATATTGATTTTTTCCCATACTAGTTATTTAAATCGATATTATACAAAAATAGTCCCACAACATATTACAAATGCATAAAATTATTTATTTATAACGCTAAATAATTAGTGCTAATACGTCATTATAGGTTATTTGTTTTTTTTTTTAATATCCGCTTATGATTTTTTCAAAAAAAAAAGTCGGTTATTTAATGTAATTAACGTTCTTAAATCGGTTTCGTATCGGTTACATATATCGGATATCGACAAAAAAGTGGTATCACCCAGCTTTAATAAAAAATAGGTACCCACCTAACAATAATTATCATAATTTATTAAAGTGTACGATACTATAACCTATATAATAGCTGGTATTAATGTTATGACGGTCGGTAAAGCACTATCGATATCATATTATAATATTACATTCTAAAATCAATGGGTACCTAGTATAACAATATATTAATATATAACTACTAGTGGACAGTCTACCTGAAGCGTTTTCGTCGATTTGCGAGTTGCCCAGAACGCTCGTCATCTCCAGCAACCCGGCCGTGTTCTCCAGGTCCTCGGCAGTGGCACCGTAATACTTGTTTAGGCTGTGTTTCGACCCGGAGGCTTTCATCACTTTAAAACGTTCCATGTCGTCGGACCCAGCTCGCTCGTGAGTCTAATATAATAATAATAATATTATGTGTAGTCGTGTAGGTATATACGAGTGGTCGCGTGGAAGATTATTACAAGGTGTACCTGTACTCGGATGTCGGGGAATACCCGAATGCAAATATATTAAAATGATTTTTTTCGTTTTTATTTCCACACAACACGAACGCGGTTTAAACACGGAGGAAAAGCAACTCGCGCACAAATCGGACGACGACGAATCACAACCAAAAAACGCACACCAGTCGGTACATATACGTAAACACCGCACACGCACGAGATGGAACGGACGAACCGAACGGACGGACGAGCAGACAAGGGACGCGACGTACGGCCGATCGGCCAATGTGCTACTGCCGGGAGTCGCGGCGACGCGACGGTTGTCGGGTTGTGTCAACGCGCGCGCGGCGGTTACGGCTGTGGTGTCGGCGGCGGCGGCGGCTGATGTTCGCGGTGGCGGGTGGAGGCGATTCGCGCGCGTTTTCCGACGCCGTGCGACGCACGCCTATCCTGACGGAGGATCGCGCCGTTTCGGGCGGCGGGGGTTGGCGAAGAGCCGTCCGTAGTAGGGAGGGGGAAGGACGACGCGTAATAATAAAACGCTTCTCTACCGCCATCTAACAACCACCGCCACCTCCGCCACTTCTCGTCCACAACGCACAAACCTTGTATGGTGGGTACGCGTATTACTATAATATTATTATAATAATATAATTATAACATTATACATTTTTAATACTCCTCGATTGCCGAGCAAAACCAATACGTAGGTATACGGATTTCGGTGGGTAGTGGGTACACCACCGCAGCCGCAAAGAGCTAAGCTCATAATATTATTATTACTAGAATATTATTATCACGCGGAAATGACGGGAATCGGCTGCGATTTCGAAGTGAACCGACTGAGTGAACAAAATAACAATCAATTATTATCAATACAGCATCGGCGCAGTTCTTGGATTAGAGACGAAGTATAATGTACAATTCATATATATTTTAATACTATATAACGTCTAGATGATGTTTATTTTAAATTCAAAATGTCGTTTGGACACAATGATAAAATCATTACGGTTTACCAAAAATGAAAAGTTAACGTTTTTAAAATGTGAAACTGTAGTATTTTATAATACATCTGCAAGTCTTAAACTATAAAATAATTCTTAAAGAAAATTTTTCATTTGCATATATTAGAAATTTAAACTAGATTACCAAAGGAGATTTTGTATATTTAAGATGCTTTAGAACCGAATTTATTCATTAAAAAAATGTAGGTACCTATTCATAATATTAAATAAATTAATGTCTAACATATTATTATTATTTTTGTCAAAACTACTTTTTTTTAAATATTTTAAACATTATCCAAGAGAAATGTCGAAGAGGAGGTGAATACAACTATTATTTTCAACTAATACACGTAATAATATTATTATAGCGATAATAGAATGAAAAAAACGCCAGTGATGAAATACTACCACCGCCGCTGCCCCCGCTGTGCCATTAATTGAATATTGGTGTCTTCACAAACCCCTCCACACCAAGACGCCTCACTGACTTTATAATATTATGTGTCCGCTGACAAAATGCTTCGTTTGTTGTGTACAGTAATAACGTAGCCACGTCGTAAGTTTACAGGGTGATTCACTAAACATATTATTCATCCTTTCATCCCTTTCATCCCATAATGATGTTTTTATTCAAATTCTGATTTTTGTAATTTTTAAGTTGTTACAATCAAGGATCATAATATTTTAAAATACTCAGATTTGTGTACTATTTAAGGATTATTAAAATATATATAAATTACTATAATATTTTATAGTCATCATAATTTAATAACTGACAACTTACCTGTTCGTTCAATTTATATAGGATATAGGTAGGTAAATCAAAATTTTCACCGTATAAAAATGTGTTTTTAGTTTTAAAAGTAACAGTTCATATTTGAAAATTTGATTCTTAAGTAAATTTAGAAAATACCAAAAAAAAAAAAATCAGAATTTGAATTTGAATTTGAATAAATTCATTAATAAAGTAAACTGAGGGTAAACATTGAGCAATCTTGTTGAACCACTCTTTATATAAAATTGGGATAATTTAATATAATACCTAATATATATAGTAGGTACCCGAGGTATGAATACATTTAGGTAAGTAAGCATATGGGACTTTTTCAAAGTCTTTCATATAATAATATAATTTAAATAAGTTAAACATGGCCTAAGTATACAAGTTCACGTTACTGTGTTAATTTATTTGTATTCTATAGGTATAGTATTATATGTGATCCATGTTTGAATTATTCCTTATCTCGAGATAAGTTCCACACAATGTACCTACCCATCTAATATAATGCACGTTGAAAGCATTAAATTATTATAATCTTCATCACTATCACTCAATTGTTCACACTACATAATATTATATATATATATATTATTACCATTGATTTAATATTACACTGCAGCTCGCGGGGTGTATAGTAGTTTCAAATCAATGTGTAATAATAGGCTTGTAAATTGTAATGTAACTTTATATATAAGAATAAAACAAATTTAATCCATGTATCTGCAACAGAAATGTATTTTCATTGTTTTTATTTTGCGATTTTTAAATGGTTTCTTATAATGTTATTATTTACATACGACTGAAATTATTTACTCAAGTAATTTACATACACATATCATAACTACATTACAATTGGGTACCCTTCCTTCACTCTAATTGTATTAATAAATTATAATATGTTTAAGTTTGAGATATTAATTATAATATAAGCATTAAAAAACCATGATAGTTCTTAAATGATAAAATCTGTAGTAAGTAGTTACTATAATTTAATATAATGATTCCAAGCACTATTTGTAAACATTATAAAATATAATATAATATATGGAAATAATAAATTACCTGTTTGACATATCATTAATCGATAAAAATATCATTACATAATATTTCAAACAAACAAGTATAATTATACACGATGAATAAATGAAAAACCAAAACATTAAAATTATATACGGTTATTTTCCGTGTTTTATTGAAGATGAATTACGTATTATGTACCTATATTTATAAAAGTTTGTATTTCAGAATTATGATTTAGGTAGATACAATACATATATAATACCAATATATTTCTTAATGAATGTATAATACATAATGAAATATGTTAATGAGAAATTGTATACGTTTCATAAATAATGAAATAAAATAATTTACGTGAAGTATAATATCATTAATATCTATTGCACATTCGTCTATATTCAAGGTAATGGTAATAAGTAATAACTAATAAAAATGTTTTTCAAATTGCATTATAATGTATGATTAAAATATTAATATATCTCATTTTTAAACCAAGATTAAATTAAAAAAAAAGGTTCTTGTCTTACATATATTTATTCAAGTATACAGGTATTCAAGATAGATATTTGTTTTTAATTTATTAATAATTAATAAGCAACTTCTTTTATATTATACACAACTTAAATCTTCATAAATTATTTTAGTTTTATAAGTTATTGTTTTTTCCAACAACAATATTATTTTAATGTATATATAGTATATACATAAGATGAAAAATTTAATAATGATAAATAAGTAATTTTTAAGAACGTTGAATATTATTTTAATATATTAAAATGGTAATGATTTCTGTCATCCAGAATGTATATTTTTATGCATGAAAAATGTATTGATAAATTTTACTGTTTTTTTATATACGAATGCATAAAACTTAAAACGTTCGTATAGCTTTTGAATCTCAAAGTGTTAAAAGTTGAAAAGAATAATATTATAAATTGTATTTGAGTTTATAAGACTCTTATAATAAGTTAAAACAGGTACATATTATTGAAAATTGAAGGAATATCGTAAAGTGGAAGTATATTTTCCACGAAGTCCGGTTTAAAATATATATGTAAAAAAATCCTCTGTACGGTATACTATCTATTAAAGTTTTAAGCGTATTATACCTAACTCCATAATAATTCATTAAAATGTTTGATTTGATTTATTGATCAACATTTAAAATTGTTTTTAACTTTTAAGTTGTATGCATACAACAATTCTAACTTCAACAGTATTAATTTATTCATACAACGATGTTTAACGTGTAGGTATTAAATAAATATATTTTATGTACCTACCTATTATTTTGAAACTATATTAGGTATCGAATGGTTGGATATTATATAGTACACACTACACTGGACTAACGTTCATATCGATCATTATGTATTAAACCTAGTATTATATGTATATATATTATAGAAATATTTGATAGCACATACCTCTACCTATAGGTAAACATCATTATAAGATCATTACTTTACACCCCGTATACGTCATTATTCTGTGGAATTTAATGTATGTAAACCGTCTCAGACCTCCTTTGCACATAAGAATATTGAAGAAAAAAAATAATGGTGAAAAGCAAATTCCAATCAACGAATAAGCCACGGTATATTATTATATACCGTCAAAGCAGAAACGAATGACTTTCGAGACGACTGAGATGGATGTCGACGAGTGGCGAGTGATGACTGTTGAAAATAAAATGATAATAATAATCAAGCACACGATTAAAAAAAATGCTAACTATTACCTATGACTTACTACTTACGAGTAGTGGATAAAAATTGGAACCTGACGCATCATAAGTCCATAACTTTTCACATTTGCTCTCTGACGGCGACAATTTAATGACAACATCATAGCAATACAAAATATAATACAATCGGTTCGTTCGGTTTCCCTCCGCGGAAACGCATTTTCGTTGCAGTTGTAATAACGCATCGTCCCTACAATAGCAGCTGCAGTTCGATCGGGTTGGTCCTATCTCTCGTCATCGAACCAAAGCCCAAGGTCAAACGCAGCGGAATGTTTTGTGAGAAATATTCCTTTGGCAATAACGGAGACGTCGTCTCACACATATTATTATATTATTATTATTATTATTATTATTATTATTATTATTATTACTACGATGGTGGCGGCGGCGGACAATGGAAAAACGGTGATAATTCGTGTGTTCGCCCGTCGAGGTCGGAATGTGTTTCGGACCCTTGCACGTTGCAACCCAAACTCCACCCGCCCCCCCCCCCACCGACTCACTGACGAAACCCCGGCTTTTATGACTCCTAGGTAACGACAAATCTTCATCGGCGTTCGCACACGTCACACACACTACATAGTTTTATCCAGTGGCTCCGAACCCATGTATTAGGTGTGGCAGCCGCCACACCTATTTTAAGGGTTGGGTGTACCCCCCAAAATTGGTGGGTAATCGTAATACTAAGAATAAAAATATATTGTACAAATATAAGAAAGATGACTTCTTAGTGTGTCGTAGCGTGCAGTGTGTACCTACTGTGTGATAACGTTAGAAATAGCCAATAACTAATTAATAATTGAATTAATAGTTTTACCATTAATAAATAAATTCTAGTATTTTAGTATTTATAGTCAATAGTATTGTGTAAAAAGTTAAAAATGTCTGATAATACAGTACATTTACTATTTTTATTTTACAAGTGATAAAAAAATTAGTACCTATATCAACTGAAATAGCACAACCGACGCCTTAATCCGCCAATAATAATAGTGCTAATATAATATAAATTTTTTTTTATAAAAACACAAACATAATAAAAAAAAAATAAAAAAAATCATAATACAAACTAAAGTAACAAAACACAACTAAATAATGGAAAAAATAAATGAATACATTTGGTAACGAATTCGGTAAATCTAATAAATAAAAATCACATACATATTTGGTAACGTCCTAGATGTTGTATTTTTAATGTAATTTTGGTATAATCATAAGTTATTAGGTAGATACTATGCAGACTCTCCAAAATGTAAAATATTTTAGACATTATAATATCAGTGACCACTGACCATCTATCTGCCTAAAAAAAAATGCGTACCAACCGCAGCTCCCACACAAACCGTTGCAGAGTGTCAAAAAAATGAAGTTCATTTTTGATCCTCTCGCATGACATAGTGAATTGCAAGTTAAAAATAATGGTTCGGAATATTGTCTACCATAGGCGCAAATAGTGTTTGAGATTTGAGGGGGGGGCTAATAGGGCATTATTTTGATAATATTGAATAAGCTTAAGACAAAATGTAGGAAATGTTTGGGAGGACTACGGACATTTTTGGGGGACTTAGCCCCTAAAGCCCCCCCCCCCTATTTGCGACTATGTTGTCTACAGTAAAAACCAGCTAATAACAATGCAGTTTGAAGTCTTTAAAAAAATTATACTATAACCTCCTAGTTATTTACCCAAGGCCCTCAATTGGCTGCGACGAAAATAGTGCTTGCACATTTTTATCTGCTATAGTCAGCAATTTCAAAAAAAAAATAAAATCCTAGGTATATTATGTTTCTTTAAATTAATTGTATTCGTTATAAATGTAGTAAAATGTATAATAGTATAGTAATTTGAGATTAATTGATGTTTTCTCAAATTAAATCTAAATTGACAATAGCAATGAACACATTTTTAAATTATTAAAAATTTAGGTGGGTATAAGTCATTGTTCATTGCTACACCTTAAAAAAATTAGTTCGGCGCCACTGGTTTTATCTGTAACTTTAATAATAATAATATACCGGCTGTACCTATGAATAATTTTATATCATTATTATAGCCATTTATGTATTGGTTACCTACCTAATATGCCACGTGTAATTATAATATCATTATAAATGCGATTAAGATTTTGAGAAAAAAATTGTAGCCAAGTAACTTTTTTAAATTCTGAGCAGAGCAATGAATGCTGTATTGATTTACAATAATGTGTGTGGATTTTATAGTGTCTGGCCCCTGGAGACACTTTTTATGGAACAAAAAATGCTTTGATTTTGAATGGCAATACCTTTTTTGTAGGAAAGTAAATCTGTTTGAAATTTAAGGATTTCAAAAGTAAAAAATATCCAGCACTTTACAAAATATTAGAGAAAACCAAATAAGATTGGTATTTTTACGCAAAACCAGTTTTTGACAATATTAAATTTCTTACATTATTGTTATTCAAAAACTTTTTAAGTATTATTATTTTACCATACCTGATACTTCAAATTTTCAACAAATGTTTATATTATATATTACCAATTTATATATTCGGTATTTTCAAAATATTTCGACTCTTATTAAGCTATTTATAGACATATGCAATTTTCGGATTTTTTTAGTTTTTTTTCAATAATACTTGATAAACATTTTTTGCTCGGTGGAAATGTTTTAAAATGTAATTCAAGGTTCAAGATTCCACATAATATAATATGTCAGTATTACTAAAATTAAAAAACAAAATAAGAGTAATTTATTCCACATATTATATTTATTTTGAGCGTCTGAAACTTAAATTTTGATGAAATAGTATATTACGTGTGACGTTTAGGTAATTCAAAAACAAAAAACCTTAAATATTTAATATTTTCACTAGATGCTTACATTAGGATTTCTATACATAGTATGATTTTTAAAATATTTTGACTCTTTTTAAACTATTTCTAGACTATTTATATTTTATAAAAATTATCGATAAAATAGTCGAGGTTTTTAACTGAGTCTCTCAAATAAAATGCTTCACAATTTAAAACAAGATTGCTGTTAAGTTTTTATTACCTAAAGCAATTTGAATTCATATAGGTAAGATTTTTATATAAGCATTTGAAGATCATATTTTTTGAAAAATTCGTTAAAAAATCACGAAAATTTGAATACTATTTAATATTTTGTACTCAAAAATTTATAAAATGTTAAATTTTTATATCTAAGACATGAAAATTGAATACAAGACTCATATTAATAAGTAATGTAAAGACAATTTACAAGTAGTTCATACTGGAGACTGAACCAAAAACTCAAAAAAATATATTAACACATTTTGTTATAAACATATTAACATCAAATTAATTGCAAAGTGGTCTGTGTGGGGGGGGGGGGGGGTAGGGGAATTTAGCACTAAAGAAATTCCATGAGAGGATCTATCCTCTCTATATCTTATCTCCCCATACCCCTTCCCAATGAGAACGCCTGTGGCCTGCTGTGCAGCAGATTGGTAATCTACTATCACCCTTTTTCAATATCTCATTTGAAGACCAAGAATATGGGTTTGGTTGTGTAAGTTGTGTAAGTCGTGTTTAATTGGGATTATAATATTATAAATTTCAATATAATATAATTTTTGAATCACTGTCTTTTTAAAAAATCGTAACAGTTGCTGACTGCTGACTGCTGAGTACTAACATTTATTGGACGGGTTATTAATTAGTATATTAATACTTGTCAGTTTAGTACAATCAAAATAGTATCTCAATGCAAACATTGAGAACCATCGCCAACCCACGCACTCGTTCGTAGAACCTACGCTCCTGGGAGTCTAAAAATAACTTTTGAGAATCCACTAAGATATGTAGATACCGATTATTGATGTTACTCGGAAACATTTAGATTTCTTTACATTTATATTAACGAACGTGTCAATGACCCTCGACTCAACGGTGACGATCAACACAGGAGTCACCCTCTCCAACACATTAGAACGAAATTGAATCCCAAAATATGAACCCTCGGTTTCCTGTCAAATATTTCGGTTTTTTTAGTTTTGCCGATAACCTTTTAAGCCGTGAATTCCCCCCGCGCCAAAAACGAATAAAATAACTAAATAAGCAGTTGATTCAAAAGTTAAAAGTGTACAGGTGATTACTGTAAATATTATAATAATATGTCTTAATCCCCCCAAAAAAATATTTAACCCTCTACTATACTTAATCCAATACTATTTCGTATATCATAATAGAAAGTTTTCAAAAAACACTCAGTACCTATTAAACCATCGTTGATAGTATTCAAGGGGTATAAACTATAAACTGTGTATATGATCAACTATAATAATATAATATACTCTATATAGGTAATCACTAATCATTAATCACATACGATTATTTGTTTTTGAAAATAATGTGTTCAACTATAGTCGAGAATTGAAATACCTATTTATTCTGAAACAATTATTTCGTTTAAATAATGTAAGGTAGATACCTATATGGCTATATAATTATGTTCTCATTGTGAAACAAATATGTTTTGGAATGTTTCGTGAAAATAACATGATTGTTAGTACTTAACTCTGTACTTAGTATAAATTATTAAGGTATTCGTGATTATTATCTGTTATAAATATTTTCGTATAGTTCATTAATCATACATAGTCTCTCACTTTCCAAAACTGTAGTTTATCATAATAATATATACACAAACACAATCAAAATTATTTCCCGCCTCTGCACATTTATATGCATACATAATTTATTTTAAAATTTTTCCAATCGTTTATAGTACCTATATAATATTATATTATATAAACTCGAATAATGTCATAAGCCAGAAGCGTATTTATAGCAGCAAGGGCGACGGGGGTGGAACGCACGGAATCCCATCCTTGACAAAATTACTTTTTTTCGTTATTCGTATGCTACGTATACTTTTTAAGCAATAAACCATTTATAATGACTTTGGAAGGATCAAAAAACACTGCCATTATATACAATATAATATACCTACCTAACCAATTCGTCATTTAAAGCGTATTTGAAAGATATATTGTATATAATATATATATTTTTGTACATAATATCCAAAACATTTTTGCATTACATTTTGCTAAAATACTACCTATCGTATAACTGGTAGTGTACTTACCATAAAATATTAAATCCAAAAAATTTAATATTATAAAAATTATATTATAGAATATAGATAAATAATGGTAATATCGTGGCATATTTATAATGGAACAGAGAGTTACAATTAAAATTAAACTTAGAAGTTGGAAGCATATTATACTTCGTTACTTAAGCATACATTTTCCATTCAATAGAAAATATAGTTACGCCGTAATTCGCAAATTTCAAATCACCACTTGTTATTATTTTTGATTAATTCGAAGAATCTTAAAAAATAGTAGTTGGTAGACGGTAGTCGTTCAATCGTACCGACATGACATATGTAACGAATGTGATCAAGAATATTCACTAACACAGATACGTCGCTGCCATAAATAAAAATAAAGAGCAGTTATTATTATTATTGACACTTTTCAGACGGGGCTGATGAAAGTTGTATAGTGAGTTGGATGAGTGACGACTATCTTCTACATAATATTATAAGAGCCATGTGGAGAATTCCTTACAATAAAACACATTACCTATAACTAAATACTGAACGTTGAATGAACACCTACCCATAAAATGCAACCTTTCGGACTAAATACATCTTAAGATCTCTACCCTATTCTACTAAAAACACAAATCAATCTCATCATTACCTCAAATTTGAAATTTCTTAGTAAAACAGTTATGATATTAACTTGCCTAAAATTATAAAATGACATTTAATTTATGTATTTACTTACCATTATTAATTGAATAATTATTATAATATTTACGTGGATCACAATAATAAAAAAAAATATTAGAGTACTGGGGTGAATAGAAGATCTTATACCTATGTCACGTATACAGACGATTAAAAATATATATAGGCGTAAATATAATAAGTATACATATTTGTAAATATATTATAATATAAAGTGCATGGCACTGTCGGAGTAAACATGACAATTATTTATACGACACATAATTCTGAAATGCCGAATCCGCAAAATATCGAGCTACGGCGTTCGTATTTATAATACCTTACTTACAAATTAATATTTTTCCCGGTATTCAACATCGTATATAGCTTATAAAATGCCAACGTGTACATTTATTTTCAACGAGTTTAGCGTCTGTGCTGTCGTTTTGAACGATTCAAATGGTCACTGACGTGGAAAAGCACCAACATAAAAATATCCAACTTACAAAATATGGTATAGTATCATATTTAAGAACAATATAATATTATTATATTCACCACCTATTAACATAACAATATTGTATGACGTGTAGGCGCAATTAAGAGGGCTAAGGAGCGCCAAACTACCGAAACAACTGATTAGACGCATGGCGTAAAAATATAATATATATATAGGTAGGACTTTGAGCGAGTATTGTTGGAGCTCGTTCACTTTACACAAACATATGTCGTACATGCTTTTATACTTTTACAGACACACACTACATAAACTATCATAGTTATTTGGTACTATTTTTGATATCACGAACGTGAATATATGATACGTGTTGTAGTTAGTTCTTATTAATAATCCATTAAAAATATATCCTTATAGGCAGGACTGTATTCGGGTTTGGTGGCGCCCCTGGCGATTGGCGAATCACTACATTTTCGCCCCCCCCCCCCCAAATTGGAAATTTGCGTTACTTTAAAAAAACATATTATAGTTCGTACGAGTGCTTAAAAGCTAAAAAAATGAATTACCATAATGTTGTACTCACGTAAATTTCACGTATACAACGTCAAAATCAGACGACATTCATAACATTTTGAAGAAAGATAATAACGCGATAGCCCGATATTACGACTGACCCGACATCACAAACGATAATACTATTTTAAGAATTACGTAGTTCACCGTTTACTGGAAGTTCTAATAATATTTAAATTTTGTTAATGCCCAATATCTGAATACCAGGAAACATACATTTTAGATAAGTACGCAGTAGTTATCATATAAATACATACATACCTAATCTATTTTACGAGAATATTATTCACATATCAATATTAAATACGTATAAATATAATATATTATGTAATATTGTAATATATTATATTATAATGAATTGTCAATATTTAAAATTTTGAACTCCAACAGCATCAACATAAATAACTTTTATATAGTAAAAATAGAGCGAGCTCTTCTATAGTAAGTCGTTAAAATAAATATACATTTTTCTAATATTACGTGAAAAATATTATATAAGTAGTATTGAAATTTGCGGCCCTCTTAGAATTGCACCCCTGGCCCATTCCCTCTTGTCCTGCTTTGAATACGGCCCTGTCCTTAGGTACCTACCTATATTAGGTATATATATTTTTAATTAATAATGGATAATATTATAAAACGTCTTAAAACGTGTTATGGTCAAATTAGATTGTTTAGGGAAGGAGCTAGGTGTATACAAAATACAAATAACAAACCA
Source organism: Acyrthosiphon pisum (assembly GCF_005508785.2). Classification (NCBI taxonomy): domain Eukaryota; kingdom Metazoa; phylum Arthropoda; class Insecta; order Hemiptera; family Aphididae; genus Acyrthosiphon; species Acyrthosiphon pisum. The sequence goes on from NC_042494.1 coordinate 120,643,970, forward strand.
TTTTAGGCAGCGGAACCTTTTTTAAAATCTCACGTCCGCGTATTCATATAATAGTATTGAATTATTAAAAATATTGATATGCTTAAAATGTGTTGTGGACTTCAAATAAAGGCAAGGCGGTCCGTGGGTTAAAATCTTCAAGTACGCAAATTTGTACACTTGCGTCCTTCTTTTAATTTATTGTTTTCCGAACCAAGCACTAGGGCATACTTCGATATTTTTTTTTTTGGTAAGCATATTTGCATGCATCTTATAGAGTCTTTATGGTCATATTATGCTTCCTAACCCACATAATTAAAAATGTTCTTGTTTTTGTTTGTAAAATTTAAAATCTGTGAAAAAGGGATCCTTTTATATGAGCAAAAAAAAAAATCTCATTAAAGTCGAGATTATCGTTGGCATCCTATAAAAAGTGACCGTAATGTAAAAAAAATTTGGCAAAATCTGGTGTTAATGATCCGTCGACATTAATAATTTCAAAAATTATTGAAAATTAATAAAATACGAAAATAATTTGATTTCAATTGATTGCTATGTTGAAACAGTTGACTATATAACATTATTATCATTTTCCTTTCTCATTTTGAACGGAATTTACTTGAAACTAAAATAAAATGGACCTAGACGTTTTCGGGGTGGAATTATTTACAATCGCTCCATCCCTATGTAAAATACAAACTCATTTCAATGAACGGCGCCGCCGCCGGTAGGTGAACGTTTCGTCAAGAGGACTATGCTGATCCGTCCACCAAACGTTATCTTTGTAGTGGGGAAAAAGCACGTTTAGAACAATCGATAAAATATACACACACCCATTAAAAACATGACCCGTTTGGACCAAATTATAATAGACTCCTAGAGTCAGCTGCATATTATAGTTTTAACCACAGTTTACATTTTTCATACATTTGTCAATTATTCTTCACTTCTTTCATAGGTGCATCTGCGTGATGGTGTTGAAGTAGCAAAGACCCCACGATTATGATATGATAATATATTAATAACATAATAGTAAAAATTACGGAAAAATTTTGAGAGGAAAATCCCCCCAAAAAAAAGCCTACTCCGAAATTGGGATTGAACGAAAATTACACGGAATATTATGTTATTAATATTAGTTTTTATACGATTACTATTTTTATTGTTGTCCCAAACCGAATTCTTAGCATTGCATTCATATTGTACATGAATAGATTATTATTTCTCGGAACAATGAATTATCACGTAATGGTATGGCACATGTAGTAGGATAAACAAACCCAATAACCTCGGGCAGTTTTCGTATGGTTTTCTCGTAATCGGATGCTGTTTCAGGACCAATTCTACTCAACGGGATAATAACTCGTGTGATTTATTTATTCGAAAGATTTCTTAAATTCCAAGTAGAGCAATGAATGTGTTGGTTTTACTGCAATGATGCGTGCCTGTGGTTTTTTTGTGTGTCTTTATAAACGTTTGGAGCAGTAAAACTGTTTCAGAGTTTAACTTTAACAGTGATTTCTCGAGAAAATCGGATATGTAATTATATAATATGTAATTTCCAGTAGTCAGTTCTTTTAAAAACAATTGGATAAAACAAAATAAAAATAAGGGGAAATGGAGGTTTTTGCAAAACCAGTTTTCTACAAAATTGATTTTGTTTTTTTGTTGTAATTAAAATAAATAACTTTAGAGACTTGAATTTTTCACTAAATTATAAACATTTTCTAGGAAATCTTGGTTGGCAGGTTATCTTTTCTCAGAACCCTTTTTTATTGTCTACCTACAATAATTAATTCAAATTTAAAATTACGAGAAACAATCGACGTCTACTAGGAATAATATGCATACTGTATACACTACACGGCAGAATTAATTCATTGGTTTGTTTTTTTTTTCAAATTGGTCACACTTAGAAATTATACATTAAAATTGTATAATAAATCATAATTCATAAATGTTAAAATATTTTATAGAAAAAAATAATAATGACTTACATATTATAATAATTTATTGACATATTATTATGTATCACAAGTCACAACCTCAAACAATATAAACAGTTTGAGTTGAAATTTCAAATTTTCAAACAGTTTACTTTTCAATTTTTTATAAATCGATACGATTAGGTTTGAACACGGTTTTAAATTTGAATTCACGTTCTATAGGTAGCAGGTACTATCTATAACGTTATTATAATATATGTATTATCTGTAAATCAAATAAATATAAATTCAATAAAATAGGTAATTACTAATTAAAATAAACACTAAAGGATAATATTATCAATTGAATATTGTTTAAATTGTAAATACAAAGGTCACATCTTAATGGTAGGTACACCTAAATAAATAATTGAGTTTCTTGACCTAACTCCTAAGTTCCAGCATGGCTGTTAGGACAGTGAGACGCATACTAACAAGCTAAATACCCTAGTTACATTGTGATTTTACGATCATAAATGTTGAAGCTGTTCCTCTGGCACCTAACCACAATCCACAAACTGACCAATTATTATTCTATACGTCCTGGGCAGATTCTATGTATAACGAATACATGTTTAATATACAGGATGATCCATGTAACATAAGACACTCATTATAATTTCAGAAAACACTAACGTTTTAGAAAAGATTTATCATACGTAATGGCAAGTAGTTACAAAATAACATTTTTTTTACAATTTTTTATCGTCAAAACTTTTTAAGTTTTAATCTTTTGAAAGACAACATGTATTATTTATCTCACGTTCCGAAACAGAATATTATTCGTAATATTTCAGTCTATAAAACTCAAATTTCGGACAAATTGTCTGTTTATTAGTTATAAATATTTAAGTACCTAGTGGACCAACATTTTGCAGGGTACTCCTGTTCCACTCCACTCCGTTTATCTATACTCTAAAGCTTAAATACTTATATATCAACTCATAAACTACTCGTCCAAAATGTGACTATTATATATCAAAGTTGTCAATAATATTAATATTGATATTCTGCTTTGGAATTAAATAAAAATAATTAAAACTAGGAAAACATTTTTTTTTACAAAACATGTTGATTTTTACTTAAAATTATGTAAAGGAAATATTGAGTGTGCCGGGATAAATAGATTACTCGGTAATATAAATAATAATATAATATGTATTATTCAGAATCATTTCCTGAATTAAATAACGATGATCAACCATCCCTCTTTTGTACCCCTGTAGTGTCTTTGTTTCAATATATTCGTTATAGTATATAGGACAGACTTACTAAATTGTCGATTTACAGGTGTGGGGTTGAGTATGGGTGTGGGTGTGGCGGTGACGGTGGTGTTGCCGCGGGTGCAGTTCTTTTTCTAAACCGGACACTGATACAGGGATTTAAAAATTATAAATATATATTCTTTTCAAAATTATAATACTTGAATACCGACTCTGAGGTATGGCTTAACTAGGCCGTGTTTATAACATTATTGATCTATCCTACAACACCAAATAAATTATTCCAACTAACACTCCTATATATTATTATTGCCATGACTTTAGGTAGTTGGATCCCGTATCAATTCAATATCTTTAGTACGATCGATCGTCAGCCCCATATAATATCTGCTCTACGATTCTGTATTGCACCTGCTACCAGCGCCACCTCTCCGTAGTATGCTTGTAATGTTTCAAATAAATTCACACTATTGGTACATATTACATTTTATGTTGTGTCATACGTTTTTCAATAGTTCATTAATCATTTTTGGATCGCAATCACTAATAATTGTTTCCAAGGGTAGGATTCCTGCAATGTAAACTCTCGACAGCCCTAGCTAGAGTTAATTGTACTTTTTTTTTAACACATAAATCATTGCTACGTGATTTTATCAATACGACCCTGTGATTTAAAACGGTTATCAAAAGTTCAATATTTATTGGTAGTTGATACACTACATTACGATAACTACCTATCATTATTCTGAAATTCTTGATTCTGACAAATATTTAATAGGTTTATGAGAATCAAGCAGCTTCATTAAAAATTAGCTTAAACAATTAGGTGTTACACATTTTTGCCTCTGTTAATATTCACGTTTTTAAATATTATGTAGATACTTATTAATTGTTGTAATTTTTAATAGGATATTTTACTATACAGGTTACAGATTTAGGTAATAAACATAATATTTTTTTTTAATAAATAAATAATTTTTATTTGATTAGTACCTAATATTATTTTATGAACGTAGTAAAAAAAAAAAGTGTAGTATAGTGTAAAAGTTATTGATGGAAAAAGTGACTTTATATACGTACAACGAATACGTTTTTATTGGTTTATTTTATCTATGAAAACTGAAAAGTAATACTATTTAGTGTTATAAAACTATAATATAATAGTAGGTTTTACCTTAATATATCTTTCAAATTTTCCAAAAACATATGTTATATGTACTTATTTATTATACTGTATATATATACAATCTGCAGTCTATACTGTGTCCACCCCGACACTAGAACAGGCAACATATAGTTTAGGTAACATAATCAGCTTTAAAAAACCTTACAAGTTAAATAATATACACAGTTTATAAAAACATCGTATTGGATTGTAAAGGATATTTTTATGAAAATTCAAACACTACTTCAAGTTAGGGTTTACAAATTGACCAAATATTTTTTATAGATGTATATTATGATTGTTTTATATTATTATATCATCGAGAACCGCTATTTTGTTTACATAATGTTTTCATATTAATTACTTTTAAGAGCAATTTATTGAAAATATTTTAGTTTAAGAACATGTTCATAATAAATTATATTTACTCAATGGTTACTATTATATAGGTTGTTACTTTTTAGTTTATTCTGTTTGACATTTAAAATTCTCATAACACAATAATCAATAATTTATCACTTTTAAAAAAACACTATGATTATCTTTGGCATTAGTCATTAATGTATACACTATCTAAGAAGATGATCACTATGAGTTATTTAAATTATAATGAAATATTGACTTGAAGTAGTATATTATTAACATATGTACATTATATTATTATATATATACATTACAGTTGTAATATAATATTACTGAAATATTATATATTAGTATAAATTTTACAATAATTTAAATTTTATCATCGAGTAGGTAGGTATTTCTGATACGTATATAAAAATATGTAATATAATAAATTATCAGAACGGATAATAGTAAATCCAAGGATAATTATACTGTAATCGTATCAAATATCTCAACACACCTAACTAAGGTTAAATTAGTTACAAAATCACTAATGATTTGTACTGTTTTAATTTTTAATGGCTTAAAAATATGTTGACCACATTGTATTACAGTAGAGTCTTTAAAAAAATTTCTATCGGTACTGATATCACTATTATAAATTATAATATGCTATTTAATATTTTAATTTATATCTCCTAGAGAATCCCTACAAACTATATGTTACATAATATTGTTTCTACCACTGAAATAAAACATTATATTATAATATATATGTGTATAAATATATAAATATATTATTATACTATTATGTACATTGTATCTACATTTAATTATTTATTATATATATTATATTACTTAAACATTCTAATAAATTAAAATATTATGTATATATCAACTAAAAAAAGGTGGGCAAGTGGATGTCGCTCTGCTGTACAGTATAACCTAAAGTGTATAATGTATCACTGTATAATGGATGGTATTAATTTTGAATTCAATGATATAATATCATTTTATAAGAAAAACGATTCTGAGCGGAGACGGTATGTCAGTCTAGGTATAAGACATAGTATATACTTATCTATGGTATTGAAAAAAAAATTGAACTATAATAGGAAGGTACCTATAATAAATTTCAAATTAATCATATCACAATATCCATTAGGTACTTATAACGCGTTATACATCATCAAAAAACCGTGATATTATCATAAATATATAATAGTATACTTTAAAAGTTTCAAGTGCCCACGAATAATATTATATAATCATAACAAAATAACTAAAAAAGTTATTCTAGGTTTTTTAATATGTAATTTCGTCCAAATTTGAACTTAAAATGACTATAAAAATAAACTGTGCTTATGTATTTTCTAGATTTTTTGGTAACAGAATTAACAACTTACGTGGAATCTTGTTTTAAATTTTCACTCCTTAGTTATAAAAGTTGAACATTTTATAAATTTTTAACCACAAAATAATTATTCAATTTGAAATTTGATAAATTTTGTCAAAATTGGATCTTTAAATGCTTATAAAAAAAAATTGTGCTGATATATTTTTAATATTTTTCAACTGCTATTGCAACAATATATCAGGAGCCTTGTATTAAATTTTCACACTTTTTTTCCCAACAAACAAAATTTTATTGATATTTATACAAAAAAAAAACTAAAAAAGTTGAAAACTGAGAATGTCCGTAAACAGCTCAAAAAGAGTCAAAATATTTTGAAAATGTTATGGTGTATAAAAAATGAAAATATTAACATTCAGTGAAATTTTCAAATATCTACAGTCATTCGTTTTAACTACAAAATAATTATTCAAATTAAAATTTGATAAAGTTTGTCAAAATTCGATCTTTAAATGCT
>NC_042494.1:120650637-120655662 GCF_005508785.2 Acyrthosiphon pisum
AGATATTTTTATATACATAGATAGATTATACCTCTGAGCAGAAGATGGGGTAATTTAAAAAGGGAGAGGTCCAACCCCGGAAGGTGCTAAAACAGGAATTTTGAGATTTCTGATGGAAATTTTTATTTATAAATGGTTGCCATGGGTTTTGAAGCTATTATAATAATAATTATTGGTTGCCGGGAAACGAAGTGCACGGGATCAGCTAGTATAATATAAAGTATCCTAGGGTGACAAACTGTTTCCGCTCAGAAACGTTTTTCGTATACAATGATATTATATCATTAAATTCAATTTTAACACTATCCATTACAGTCACCCACTTGTAACCTAATGTACAGCAGAGTGACATCCACTTTTTTCATTAATTTTACCACATTCTGAAATTCTACATGTAAGTTAATTGTAATGTACAACAATGGAACATACCTATCTATTAAGTATGCAGACATTTTATCACATCGCATTATGCTAATATGAAGGTATAGTATATACTAAATACTTATAACTATTAACTAGTTATAACACTGCTGCTTCAATGGCGCAACTGGAATACATTTAATAAGGGAAGCGCAGTGAACTAGTATACATAAGCTCCAACGTTAATTATTATTTATTATTGGTATAATATTAATTACGTATTTTTTATTTGAAAGAAATAATATATAATTATTAGCTACATTCATGAAAGCACAGCGAGGAAAACTTAGATCTAGTTGCGCCACTGACCTAGTGTTTAGAATCAGTAGAGGTATCGTCTTCTCACTACTAGGTACAATAGCTGCAGACTGTTAAATGTTGAGTTTTTATTTTTCAATAAGATATTTTGAAATTTAAACTGAAAGCAGTGGTTGACTTTCATAAATTTGGTTTTATTATTTTTAAAAGGTTAGGGTTCTAAAACGGAATGATAAATTATCGCGTTAAAAATACGATACTGCAGATCGTTGATCGAAATTATCAAGATTTTGTTGAAATCGATAGTGTAAAGTAAATGTACATGTTTTCTGTACGTGCGTTTTAGATTCTGAGTGGAACGATGAATGTATTGATTTTACAATGATGTGTGTTTTTATTTTTTTTTTATTTTTTTTTGTGTCTGTCATCACCTTTTAGGACAGTAAAATTGCTTGGATTTTCTTCAACAATACATTTTCTGATAGGAAATTGAATCTAGTTGGTACTTTGGGGGGTCAAAAGTAAAATTTTTCCAATAGTTTTCAAAAGCGCCGTGAAAAACAAAAGAAAAATTAAGGAAAAACGGGAATTTTTACGCAAAATCTGTTTTCGAGAAAATTTATTTTGGTTTTTGGCGTAACTTTAAAACGAATGACTGTAGATACATGAAATTTTCACTGGTTGTTAATATTTCCATTTTATATACATGATAAATTTTGAAAGGCTCCTACTATATTGTTACAATGACATTTGAAAAATATTAAAAATCCTTAGTCACAGTTTTTTTTTTATTAGCATTTAAAGTTCAAAAATTGACAAAATATGTAAAAATCACGAAAATTTGCAAATTATTTTGAGTTAATAATTCGTAAAAATTTTTCTTTTTAGAACTAAGATTTTAAAATGTAATACAAGATTCCTTATAAGGTTATCTATCTTTATCAAACAAAAAATATCTATAAGAAAGTCAAATTAAATTTTTATGATCGTTTGAAATTCATATTTTTACAACATTTGATATTCACTCGATTTCTCATGTAACGATTTTCTTCACTGAATGTTTATATTAGAATTTTCTATACACGATAAAAATTTGAAAATAACTTGACTCTTTTTGAGCTGTTACGGTCAATACTATAGATAAGTATACCTATAATAGGTATGTCTAATACCTAGACTGACAAACCGTCTCCACTCAAAATCGTTTTTCTTATACAGTGATATTATATCATTGAATTCAAATTTAATACTATCCATTATACAGTGACCCACTTGTAACCTACTGTACAGCAGAGCGACATCCAATTACCCACCTTTTTTAATTCGTGTTTATGAAATAAATGTCATAAAATAATCAATTTAACTAAAACTTCAATAATATTTTAATACATATAAAAAAATATTGCAATAAATAATGAAATTAATCTATTCAAAGTATCGTTATGTATGTCTATTAGAATATTATCTTAGATTATACTTAAAAAAAAATTAAAAACTTCTGTTTAACTTTTTATCAATATTATGTCAAAACTTACAATGAAACCACAAGGGACCATCTTATAAACGATTGCACACTTTACGTGCTTATATTTAGAAGAAATTCTGTATAGGGTCAAATAATTTAACTTTTCTGAACACGAGTGTCCAAAGTCTGTAATTATGCTATAAAAACTGGGGTTTTCATCTAAATAATTCAAGCACCCGCATAATATTAATCAATTTTAAATATTTTTTTAAGTAAGCAAAATTAATATTTAAGTAGGTTGTACAATAAAAATTTACAATTAACCAAAAAATTACATCAAACCAAAATAATTACTAAAGAATTTTTATTAGTACTTAATTTTTTATTTTAAAATTATTATATAAATGAATGGTTTTGTTTGAATGTTTAGCTAGGTATATTATAATTTATAATTCATAAACTACCTAACGATTAAATTACGTATCATAAAAATATAATATTATATATGGCTCCTTTATGCTGTATAAAGTATAAGAAATTATATCTACTCCCTCCAATATAGCTTAAATAAAAAACTAATAAACTAATAAACTTTTAATGGTTATCACATAATTTTTTTTATTGTTATTATTAATTAGCCCACGGCAACTTAGGCCATTGGGTGGTTTTTAAACTGTGGGGAAGAGTACTGTAGATTTGTTAGTGTAAGTTTGATATTTTGGCATAATTTTCTAGTGGCACCCGTAGGTATCTGCCATGTCCAGGTGGGCGTCTCTCCAGACACCATGACTGCCGAAGAGAAGTGCCGTCCGTGGCCGGGTTTCAAACCGACGCCTTAGTCCGCTCGGCCACTCCATCCCCCTTATTACATGATTATTATAATATTAATACTAAATTAAAGTTTATTAAAAAATATTATTTTTATAGTCAATGTATGAGGCGTGTAGTTAATTCAATAAATAATAAATGTATTTGTTATTGTATATCTACTTATATTTTTTATGACTATCTTTTATTGATTATCATCGGTCACCCATTTCTAACATACAAACCACTAGGCGTTTTAGTAAAAATAAAATGTTTAAGAATTATTTTAGATTCTGAGTGGAACGAGTTCGAGTATAAAATAGATTTAATCAACATTGAGGATTACGTTCACGTAACAAATTTGATTACGTTATAATTTTTTTTTTTTTTTTGGGAGGGGGGTCAACAATAGGAAACTACTAAAAATGTAGTAAGTACCTAGATTCTATTCTCAATGATTGTGGAGAACCGACAAAAGAACGGAATTTTTATGTAACTTTCAATACAACATTTAAATGTCTATAAGCCATGTTTTGACTTGTATAATGTATCAATCATTTTACTAAACATCTTAATGAGATAATTAATTTAGGTATACTTGCATTAAATATAATTTCAATTTGTATTCAATAATATATTCTTAAGAAGTCTCTATATGACAGTAGTTTATCGTTAATAGAGAAAAATGAGAGATAGATAAATAATTAAAAAATATGACAATAGGATGCCTCCTCCCCTATATTATCTGTCTCAAAACATTGAAACAAAATAAAAAATAAATTATTATTGTTTATTGTTGAATATTTTTTTTATATTTTGGCTTTGCTTCAGTTTTGGAATTTTGATTTTCTAAAATACTAGGTAATGTAAGTAATAAGTATACCTACTGTATAGGTATATTGGCAAATGCCGAGTACAATTTACATGTTCAAATAAACGAAATAAAAAATTGTCTGTTAGATTTATTTTAAAGAACAAAAATATTGAACTTAATAAAACTAAATTAAATTAGTTAATCAATAGATACATACTCCAAGAGGCAAGAATATTGTTTGAAATTCTGAGTTCATAGTTATATTCTAATACTGGGGTATTGAATTTTAATATTATGTTTATGTTATTTTTATATTATTTTTATACCCTTGAGTATAAAATTCTATCTTTAAAGAATTTATAAGACTTTGGGACTGCATATTAAATATTTTATTTTTATTTATTTATCATAAGTTGTAATTAAAAATAAAATAATTATGATAATCTAAAATGTCAATACTAAATTTCCATGTAATACATACAATTATTGATAATTGCTAAAACTCAAATTTTAAAATACATTATTTTTATTTATTTCACTTGTATAAAATATAATTTTTTCCCAATCAAAATTTGTCTCTTTTTATATTACTTGCAAAATACATTAATTTTAAATTAAAGTAAATAAGTTAAAATTATAAGATAATTATTAATTTAACTGATAATTTTGAACAAATGACTAAATTATGTGGAATAACTTATTGATTAGGTAGGTCGTAGGTATCCTTCAATTTTAACCTTTTACCTTACCATGTTTATAGGCAAACTTACTATACAATTTTCAATATTTTATATTGTAGGTACTCATAACTAATAATATATTCAAAGATAGTAGTATCTGGTCAGCAAGGCACACCCGTCATTACTCATGAATATGTGTCATTAGCACTGTATATACTACTGTATACTACCTATCTATAAAAAGAACACAGAACATCTATAGTATAATAATATGGAATGATATTTGTTATTTACACATTTTAAATGTAGTTATCTATACAATGCAATGTATAATTAATTAAATTGTTACTAGACTGTGGCCTGTGCATTGGCAAAAGTGAATAATACTATGGTAGGTAGATATTTTTTTATATGGCAACTTGTAGAAAACAATTTTCTAGTAATTTGTATTACTAAAATAGTAAAATATAATAATATACATTATACATGATTCACGTGTTGTTTGATTTTTCTGACTAAAAATTTGTTGTGAAAACATCAATTAATTAGGTGGTACTTAGTATAGCCAGTAAGTACATCCA
>NC_042494.1:120655762-120665179 GCF_005508785.2 Acyrthosiphon pisum
AAACCTACAGGAATTGAGGAAATGAGACGTTATTTTCGTTTTCTATAAATAAATGATTTTGTAATTATTAGATTCTACATGCGATCAGTAGGTATAATAGTATAATATGTACATAATAATAATATAATATGAACAAATTATATCTATAAGCATTTTATACAAGTTTCTTATTCATTTTTTTTTTATACACTTACGTACTAAATTATAAACTTGTTATATACCTACCTGTGTCCTGTGGGCAATGTGAGTTTTTTAAAAACTGAGTAACATTCTCAAAAATTTTATCGGGACATCTGCACATTTATTTATAAATATAAATTATAATAGAAACAGAATAACACGCAAATTACTAAATATCAAAATTAAAAAATAGTTTCCAAAAACCTAGTAAAATCGTTCGTACTAACTGATTATACAAATTACAAATATGTACTTTCACTTGATGTAATATATAATATTTTACCTATTGAAAATATGAAAATACCTAAAACAATGCTGTAGGTACAATCAATTATTACTTTTTTTTCATTTCATACGATATTATAATAATTAAATCATATTAAGATGTGTAATATTTGCTCCCTACCTTAAGTTATCTCAGAATTGTTATAAACTGAGCATTTTCTTTACCCGTAAGCAACACGGTTGATCCGTTTTAGAACGAACATTTAATAATTGTATTATTGAACTGTTTACAAAACAAATTATTTGAAAGGTTGTTTCAAAATGCAGGTACAATGAAAACAAAGAAAGTTTGATTTAAAGTTGTTGTTAAATTGTTTCTTGTATGTTTTAGAGATTTGTATAAGGGAATACTGAAATTAAAATTACTGTTAGTTTGTTCATTGTGATTCAAATTAATAATAATGTCAGCGTAATTAAATACCTAATGTAAGCTCGAATATTCAATAGGTAATATAATATTATTCCTTTTGTTTAAAGAAATCAAACTGTATTGTAAGATGATCTTTAATTTGAGTTTAATCAACCTGAACTTCAAAAATTTTAATTTTTTTCAGAAAACGTACTTACATTGAAATTAATATTGTAATTTATTAGATTATTTATTTTTTAGGTAAGTAGGTACCACATATAATTTGTACTCTATGTTTGCATTTTAAATAATAAGTTATTTTTCTCACCAAAGTACCTCTAGGTAACCTATATATTGCTATATACCCAACAATGTAAAAATGTATTCGGGTAAACCAAATAAACGTAAATAACTTGGGAGAAACTATATTAAATTATGGCTTTTTAAAGTCAATCGTGGAAAAAGACTTCTAAAACTATTTTTTTTTTTTTAAATTTTGATGAAATTAATATATCTAATTAAGTACTAGCCAATAGGTAATATGAATCCAGTGTAATTTTTGAAAGTAAATATATAACAATATATTCAGGGGTGGACTTACCATTTTTCCGCCCCTAGGCATCACAACACTAGCGCCCCGTACATTGGCGTCCTCCCACGTGGAGGGGGGGGGGGGGTAATGTTCCATGAAATAAAACAAAACTATTAAAATTGGATGAAATCTATAAGATTTCTGAGCAGTATGCACAGTGGCGCAAATAGGGTGGAGGGCTTGGCCCCCTCAAATATAATAGTATACCATTCTTAAAAGTATGTACCTATAAATTATAATAAATTTTTTTTAAAAAAGAGTTGGGGCTTGAGCCCCTCCTAAACAGCTTTCCTATTTGCGCCGCTGAGTATGCACTGTGCAGAAAACGGGCGACAATGCCAGCGTCACGCGTCCTCCCAATGTTTATTATTATTAATTACTTTATCAAGACATCTAATTTCCAGAATTAATTTCAGTATTCTCTTAGAGACATCGCAGACTACAGACTTTATATCGGCCGATAGTTTAGTCGGGTTCTTAATCAGTACAAAGTTGTATGCAAGAGCGCACATTATAACGATATAAAATCGGCAGATAAATAAGTTTGATGGACTACACGATTGCCTTCAAACTGAACTGTTGGTCAACTATCGGCCGACTGCTTAATCAGTATGGCAATCATTCTACGCGCGCATTCTGCCGATTTTTAGTCTGCCGACTCGGCCGATTCACCAGAGCTTTGGAACCGGAAGGTACCTAGTACGTTATCGCACGATGTCGATGCTTGTGGAAACGTCTATCGAAAATTTGATAGAAGAAATTGAAAAGAGACCAGCACTATATAAAAAACAACTAAAAGAGTACTCTGATATAAATCTGAAGAAAAAACTATGGGAAGAAGTATGTGAAGTAGTTATTCCCGATTGGAATGAGCTTGGTGCCCAAGAAAAAACAAAACAAGGTAAAAGCAATGGCATGAGTGCCATCAATCAAATTCATTATCAAATGAAAAATAATAATCTACTAATAATACTCTAAAATTATAATTATAATTACGTATAATAATAGTATAATAGATATAAATATACGCACAATAGATACCAAATTTTGTTAAGTATAAATAATAAATATATTTAACACGTTTTAAAAATAATATACTAGTATACTAGTTATAATATACTAGTTTGGTGCCCGGGCGCCAGGGCACACTTATTGTGGTGCCGGGTGCGGGGTGAAGTGGGTCATTTACTTGTTAAGCACTGTGCGAGCTGTCCCCCACCTAGCTAGTAGAGCGGCTATATACATTATACAATGTAATCGGCGGCCCGAGGCAGTATAATTTGACTGCCTTGGCTGGCGTTTTGCGCATGCGCCATTCACAATATTGTATCTGTTTACACCGCACACCCTTATACCACCTCCCATACATTAACATCGGCAACGCCAGCAACTGCCTCGTCGAGTGTCGATGTGACGATGTCGAACCTCTAGCGGTGGCGGGGCGGCACGGCGCGCGCGGTCGCAGGATTAAACTCTAACTGCAAGATTATTATAGCTTATAAATTAAAACGTTACTGTGACGTGACTACTTGAACCATTCTCCACTTTCATACGAGTTGTATACAAAAAAAAATTAATATAAAATATAAATTTAGGTAAATATAATTATGAAATTATGAAAAACTAAAAAGTAAAAATTAACTAAAAAATTGCGCCCCAATAAATATTGCACCCTAGGCACGTACCTTGGTGGCCAATGGGTAAATCCGCCCCTTAAGATTATATTCCATAGTTGCTACAAAATATAAATGTTGAAACATTTATGAAATGATTTATTTATTAAAATACATTTTAATATTAATATTTTTTGATATTTCCTTCCTTAATTCAATATCACATTAATTTATTAAATACTAACTTATATTACATTTGTACTCATAATAAAATAAACCTATTATTTTCATTAAGTTGTGGGATCAGGTATAATTGGTTCTTTACCGTTAATGTTTTTTACACAATATAAAATCTAGTGAACGGAGTTTATTATAAATATGTAATAGATTTATAAAACTACAGTACTATTATTAGTTATAAAGTATTAATATTGGTACTGTTATTAATAAAGGGCAAATATGTAAATACTCATTATGCATAGGTATTATGCATAAATTATACAGCCATATGGGTACAAATAACAAACCTTAACATCATAATTTAGCTCCAAATAGAGAATCAATTGATAACTGATAACTGATAAAGTAACTTATAAGTTATAAGTTTATAAATATTAACAATATAAATTCTGAAACACAACTAATAGCTATAAACGTTGATAAATTATTCATCATCAATATTTGCTATGTGTAATCAGTGATCTTATCAGTGATTACTAATCACTAATCAATACTAGTCATCTATATTAGGGTGGGTATATAATAAAAAATAAAAAATATTTTCATAGTTTCATTGAAATATTTCAAATTTACAAACCAACTTGTAGCGATATACATCAAATTATTATTGGTCTTTAATATCTATAAGCTTATCATACGTTTCAAATAAAATAAAATATAGATACTTCCTACCTTATTTAATATACTTATATAATATTTAAAAATAATAATATAGGTCAAACTAATTAAAAGTTATAAGCTATAATTAAAATAAAAATTATTTGAATGGACTTTCTTAAAGAATATTGTTCAGCACACTTAGAATGGTATAAATAGACGTAGATAAAGTTTTTACAATTTTTGTGAACTTTAAAACGTTAAAACTTTCAGACACCTATTTTTTTTAACAATACCTAATGATTAAATATTTTGTTTTGTTACATATTTAACGCCATTTAATACCACAACAACCGAACGTTGATAATTCATTTTCGTTCAGAATTTTGCATTGTTATACATTTATGACTTCTAAGTTATTTATAATTTATAAACTTCATACGAAAAGTAATTTTTTTCCATTAAATGTATTCTTAATTAGCTTTAGAAGCTCGTAAGTTTTTATCAATTTTATTTTATCTGTACATAAAATATAATGTATCAATATATTATTATTTGGCCACAGTGACAACATAAATTAAAGTTAAAATTAAAATTGTAGGTACTTGATAATTTGATAAAGAATAGTTAATTTTGCTATTAAACGATTCAAAATTGTAAAGAGTGATTCTCCAAGCATGCTCACTCCTATTTTTTCTTAAATAATACCTAAATGTAATCAAATTATGATATTTTGAAATTTTAAGTATAAATAATAAAGACCATGTTTTGAAATACTTAAGTTTCTTACACCATTTAATAAGTATTCTGTATTCCTGAGAAGATACAATTTTTTTTTTTTTATAAGAACCACCTTTTTACGTTTTTGAGTTTATTAAAACGTATGTACTAAGGACAATAGTCGTTCTTAATTCATTTAATTCTTTAATCTATAATTAAATGGAAAATTTGGTTAAGTATGAATGGTGAATTACTGTGTATACAAAAAATAATATAATTAGATCGGTATATTATATGATATATCATAAATGTATTATTAATATATTGTATTAGATACCTGGTGTAATTTAGAGATAGATAAATAATAGATAAATAGATAAATCATTTTGAATTTTAAATTTCAGCAGAAACTATACTATATTCTAAATAAATTGTTTTTGATCATGGTGGAAACCAAAAATAAAAAGTATGTACATAATAAATTATTATTAGATTATGAGTTTGGTTAAATATAATAAATTGTTAGTTGTGGCTTGTAAGTTGTAACTACATACCTATAAAATGTTTATATCCGAAATTAAAGGTATATATAATAGCAATGCTCCTTAAAACACTAAGCTAAAATATAAGTGATAGCCTAATTAATAATTATTACAAATTACTTTGTAGTGTTACGGTTGTAATTAGTAAACTTGTTTGATTAATATTTGAGTATTTGACTATGGAAATATTATTATTGTCCCTATACATAAATACTTCGTATAATTCGTTATTGTATATAGTAATGAATTTTAAACATTTATCAAACAGTTGCTTTTACAACTTTAAGAACAATAATAAATACAGTTATTCTCATAAGCCCAGTAATATAGATGATAATTATTTAACAATTATTTTTAATGCATTAATATTTAATATAAACAGCAAGCACTATATTATTATGTTTCACTTTTCAAACAAATATGTATTACGTTATTAATATTTCAAAAGTGTTATTAATATTGTATTACTAAGTATATATTGATATAAAATATAATGCAATGTAATTAATTAACAATATATTTCTGCTCTTGTAAGGTTACGCTTGACAAACATTTATTAACTATTAAATTATATAGAAATATTGGATCATATATAAAAAATAAGCATTGTTAAAACCGTTAGATACTTTTTCAGTTTTTTAATATATCAAAACAAACATATTTACCATTTTAATTACTTATATTACAGCTTATATAAACATGGTTTAGTTTTAATTATACACTTTTAAACTTTTTAATTGACAACGACGGCGTGTAAACTGTAAACTTTATACCTACTCAAATTCTAAAATATACTTAAAAGTTGAAACTACTTCAGTTACAAAGATAAGTATTTTTTTATAGGTCATGTGCTATCAGTTACAATGTAACAATTGAAAAAACTTTTAAAATGTAATCACTCTCATATAAAATATAATAATTCATATAAAAATGTTTATTGTAATATCACACATGGGGTTGTACATTTTCATATTCAAAATTAATTAAAATTATAATATTTTGTGCTGCTGCCTATAGTTCATTGTCATATTTTATTTTAGTTGTTTCTTACAGACTTACATTCGCGCAATTGTCTTAACTTTGTTGCGTTTATATGCAACATTGAATGTTTCCTACACAAATTTACTGTTAACATCTGTCCCCAGTGTCTCTGAAATTAGTCTATCATCCGAATGCAGCCAATATTAATATTATACAATTTATATTATAAAAAAAATTAAAAGTTATAAATAGTAAGCAGATTACAGATCAACTTAAACAGTTAAACAGTCCTCTTAAATATAATTTTAAATGTCATGTCATTTGTCATTCGATGAGCCCATTATCATTGTGTTTAACTAACGCATAGACAATCACGGAATGATCTGCCGAGTCCGTAGGCTATAAATATTTTGGTGCATCTATAATATTGCCAGCCATTCGAAAAACATATTTCTTAGTATTTAATTTGTGTTTATAAAAATGTACTATATAAACTTTTTACATTTTTGAATCAATATTCAAAAATCCATAATTTATAAATTATGACTTAATAATATAAAACTAAATTTTTAATTTATTTGACTTTGTATTATATAGGAATTATATTTAAGAAAGTAAAACAATAAAAATAAAATAAAAATTACATACGATTTATTTTATTTTAAATCCGAATAGATACATTTAAAAGGGGTGCCAACGTTTAAGCAGGCCAATTTGTTTTTATCGCTATGATACATTTTATTCATTATAGTAAATACATGTATCTTATGAATGTATGGCGCATGTATGGGTTGAAGAGTAATATATTATTTAATATTTTAATAATTTAAAAATGTAAAAATTGGAAAGTTGGATGTTGCAGTAATTAGCTTTTGTCAAGTATACTAATGATATACATCAATAAATAATAAATATACATTACCTCCATGGGTTCATATTCTATTTTACGCATTATGGTTTTCATACTTTATATTTTTAACTTTTACCCATCGGCTACTTATTGTTTTTTTTTTATTGATCTTAGCCCGGCAACTGAGGCCATTAGCTGAGGTACTTATTGTTCAATTGTATAGCCAAATACGAAGAAGAAAAATATAGGGTTGCCAAAGTACACCCTCCCACCCATACCTCCCCAAAACTTTTTTTTTTAGTTCTTCTATGACTAATATAGAGCGTAGATGATACCTTCGGTAATATTATCGAATTTATCTTCTATCCATCTTCAAACTCTAATACCGAAACTACAAGGTATATAGACGCTGAATAATTCTCTGCAGTAGACTGAATAAAATCTCCTTGGAATTATCTCGGTTTTGGTCGAATGGTTACGTGTTGGTCGTGGGTAGTAATTATAATTACAATGCGAATAACAATGCGATTTTATAAAATATTTTTATAAAATCGCATTGTACATTAATTTTAACGAAATCGATGACATTTGTACAACCGCGGGGGCGTGTTTCTTACATTCTCGGTGGTAAGGCATTCGTCAAATCCTTAGGATCCGATTGTGCGCCTTCTGAAAATTTAATGGCTACCGTAGCTGACGCATAAAATAATGCATCATTACGTTACAATACGGCGCGCCGCCGAGCATAATATTCGAAACGAAACGTCAAATCAAAACCTAACGTCGTCGTCGCCCGGCACGTTTCTATATAGAGTTATCGCGAATGAATAATTCATCGTTCTTTAGGTATTTAGTGTCATACATGTTATTATAATAATGAACATTGGTGAACATGGATTCGTGTGGATTCGCACCATAGGTGTAAAATATAACAATATTATATTATACAATATTATAATATTATATCACGTGCGTCATATACTCGTATGATATTGTTATGTTTTCGGGCTGAAATTATTGACGAGGACGAATGACGTTATCGGCGGAAGCAAACTATTGATAATCTCGATATTATGACATTATTATTAATAGTGACAATATTATAACATTATAACTACGATGACGGACGCCGAAGCGTCCTGTGGACAGTGGACACATCGTTATTATGCGCATACGGTCGGTGAACACGTTCACTCGTCGTTGTCGTCCGCGCGCATTGCAGCCATCATGATGAACGTCGCCCGCGCCGTCTATAGAGTCATCGCCCTGCTAACTACCTCTGCGGCCGTCGGCCGTCTACTTCCGGCCACCGACCTCTCGCCAGTGGCGTACCATCAGAACACGCCGACAGTGATCAAAGTGTGCCGGATGACCGCCGTCGACTTGGCCCAGCAGCCGTTCGCGATGTCCGTGGTCGCGTTGGGTGCGACGCCCGCCGGGTTCCTGAGAACGGTGCACGACCTGATTGGCATGGCTGTATTGATGCACACGCCAGCGACAGATCACGGCCCGGACGTGACACGCGCCAACAGTGGTAGCCGGGCGGTGCTGATTATCGTCGACGACGACATCGACGACGACACCGAACCAGTGGACGCCGTGCTCGGACTGTTCGTCAACGGCACGGTGGCGGTCGCGTTGGACCAACAGTCACACTACGTAATTTGGCTGACCCGGCCAGGCACGGTCAATCTGTCGGCAGTCAAGGCACTGTTCCGGGCCGCCTGGCGACGGCGATCCGCTGGCAATGTAGTGGTCATAGGGTCCGCGGTCACGTATACGTACAATCCATTCCGGGACACGGTCACTGAGTGGCCGGTGGACACGGCTGGGCTGCGCGCGGTCGCCCGGCAGAGGATGACCGACCTGAACGGTCATCCGGTTCGCATATGCATGTTCCCCACCCGACTCAAAGCGGTCAAGCAGCCGGATGGCTCGTACAAGGGAATGGATGGAATCGTTGCGGCCACGCTGGCCAAGCACATGAACTTCACGCCCATCTACAGCGAGCCCAGTGACGGCGGCAAGTACGGCTGGGCCGAAGCCAACTCCGAGTCCGTCGGCTCCGAATCCAATTCCGCGGTCACCTCAGATAACGGTACAGACTCAAATTACACGTACACTGGCCTGTTGGGCGATTTGGTGCACAACAAAGTAGACATGGCGTTCAACGGAGTCTTCCTCGACGTAATTATCATATTATCATGCACTATTTGCACTCCTGTTAAGAGTACCTACACCACTGGCATACCATAATATGATGTAAGACGGATTATACAACACCTCTAGGTGTAGTGGCGTATTTTTAAAGGCGACTTCACACTTCACAGTGATAAAGCGATTTCTGGAAAAAAATTTTGAAATTTATGTTGAGTTTTTAATTTTACAAAGTGATTTATAAATGTTTGTATTTCTGGAATAAATGATAATACAGTAAAACTTCCGTTAACGGTCACCTCTATGTAACA
>NC_042494.1:120665229-120702965 GCF_005508785.2 Acyrthosiphon pisum
CGTCCTACAGAGGTAGAATAACACTAGGATACACTCGACGGGAACAAAAATATTGACTGTTACATAGAGGTGACCGTCCTATAGAGGTGACCGTTAACGGAAGTTTTACTGTATTCAGTCCCTTCGATGACCGTTATATGGAAGTTCTACTGTAGTGGTATAACCGATTCAACCCAATATGTCTTGAGTTGTATACGATTCTACTCTCTTGTACATGGAATTTATAGTATGGTAACAAATAATTGTTTATCGGAAATCACGGTTCATTTTATCGTGGTGGAGTTTAAAGTCACTGTTATTAATTTATTATATACCCGCATGGACTGGATCAGTTAAGGCTTACGCTGTCTTATATAGAATTATAGAAGGACATTTTAACATAGGACCTACCCGTGGGGGCTTCACCCCTGATACACCCTTATTTATTTATACTTAATATTATAGTCTATATTCTATAGAACATACCCATTATTATATTTGAGTAGGTCTATTATCCTCAAAAAATAAGTTACCGTTTTCCTCCACTGTTCGTTTTATTTTACATAAAAAATGTTAGATTCCATCTTCTTCCAAATATTTTGTTTTACTTAAATAATATTATGTTCATTTTTCTCCAAATATTACAAAAAAAATTAGCTATGATATTTTAGCAGACAACAGTGTTGAAGTGTTGTATAATATTGTATGATAAAGTTACAGTCGACGACATCGTAAAGTTGTAACTTTTTTTCTTGTTAATATAATATGGCTTAAAAATATATTTATTACATTCTTAATTTATTATTAGAGGAACATGAAAAGTTGAGGAAAATAATTTTTTTAAGGAAAATGATATCTCATTATTGAGAAAAAGAACCTACGACCTTAAATTGTATATATATAGGTATAGAACTATTTTTTTTAAACCTTAATTTTAAACTACAACTTTCATGAATTTTTGTTAGTATAACAGCTATAACAAGTAGTATTGATTTCTTTATCGAACTACCAACTACCAAAGAGCCCGTATTCAATTCGGTATTAAATAATAAAGATTCCAAATTTCGAATCGTTGAAAATCATATTCGTGGTTAAATACAATTTGACATAAACCCAAAGTAATTTTAAAAAAAATGTATAATGTTATATGCACAATATTATTACGGGTCAAAACAGTATTGTATTGTCTCCGCATTAGTATATTATATAAATTATAAATTACATACCATAGTTATGGTGCCTTGGAATAAAATTAACGTAGAAAATACAAGAGTGTTACATTTTACATCAGGTTTGGGAATTTTCGAATCTATAAACTATTCTAAACTTGTACGAGAATACCACTATTATACCAGCGCTATTGTCTATAGGTAGATAGGTACCCCTTACTCCCATTTACATTTTCGAAAACTATTTAAACATAAGTCTATGGGAAAAGCTAATGAAACGTTTAACTATACAACGTACTTAGTGAATTTTGATAAAGAGCGTGTTTCCAACTACCTAATTATAATTAATTTTCCATCTCATCGCATTCTGCAAAATATATTGTTTAAAAAAATAATAATAATCAACACAAACGCAGTGAGAAAATTTATTATTTTATTATTCGTGTGGATACAAATATATACCTATTAAGTATTAATATTATTTTCAAGAGCGCCTGTTCATATCCGGTTGAATTTTTTTTTATTTGTTCATTCAAGGCATACGAATCCAACAACACGATCCAATACACGACACCGGTGATGTTCGATGAGCTGTGTTTCGTCGTGCCCAAGGCGCAGCAAATGAGTCAATGGCGCGCTATATTTACGGCGTTTGACGTGCGGCTTTGGTACTGTTTGGCTGGCTCGTTTGTCGTGGCTCTGGGTGCATGGACCCTAATACGGCGCACAACAAACACACCGTACACTCTCACCCTTCTGTCCATAAACTTGTTCAGAGTTTTCTTGATGGTACCCCTGAATCGAGTGCCGAGCAACATTTCCGAACGGTTAATGGTCGTCTCCACCGTCCTGTTCGGGTTCATCATGGCTACCAGTCTGCAAGCGGTCATGGTCAAGTATCTGAGCTATCCGAAATACGAACGGGACGTGGCCACCGTGCAAGAACTATACGACACCGGTATGCCGGTACTTTCGGCTTCCAACAATCTGATACTGCTATTTGAGTCCGACGAAAGACCGCTGTACGTGAAGATGTCAGATCGATTTTCAATCGTCAACAACAAGTCCTTGGACATACTCGGTGTAGTGGCGAGTAAACGGGTAATGGCATATTT
Organism: Acyrthosiphon pisum; assembly: GCF_005508785.2. Classification (NCBI taxonomy): domain Eukaryota; kingdom Metazoa; phylum Arthropoda; class Insecta; order Hemiptera; family Aphididae; genus Acyrthosiphon; species Acyrthosiphon pisum. The sequence goes on from NC_042494.1 coordinate 120,667,493, forward strand.
TTATTATTATTACTTATCGAAGAGAGTTCACGTCATGACATATTTTGTATTATTTTAGTAGTTTTCTATAAAGTCTAGAAATAGTATTTAAAATATAAACCATGATTATTGATTAAATTATTATATAACTTTTATAAAACGAATCACTAAAAAAAGTTGAAATTATATAATAATTTAAGAATAATTGTTGCAGGCTTGCTAAATTAATTTTGAATACTTGAGTTCGAATAAATCCGACAAAAACAAACGCATCGAGTAGGTATTTTATGAAATAATAATATATATTGATGCAAGTGTACGTGCTTGACTTAATGAGATAAGGTTTTGAATATTTTTATATACCAAAGGTCAACAAGATTGCGTAGATTTTAGTTGGATACCCACCTCGCTTTTGAATAAAACCCATTAGATATTCTTATAGATTTTTCGATAATGTGGCATTTAAAATAAAGTCCTATAATACCTATTATGTTATTGTATAGGTAGGTTTTGAATCAAATATACAATATAATATATTCCAAAATTTTCGGCTGAAAAGTAAACTGAATAATATAAAATAACAATAATAGGTGCCGTCGTAACGGGGGATCGAGGGTAATTTATTATTTTTGTTTGGTGCGATATGCAAATGAACCTTTCAGTAAAACAAAACTACTAGGTCATATTATAATATATTATTATTTATTGTTGTATGACGTATGACATTGCAACAAGTTGGATTAAGTGACGCAGACGAAATATGCAATTATGTGTCACAGACAAATAATTTATGTATATTATAATATACGTAATTGGACTATAAGATGTTATGATGATATTTAGTATTACAGTGTCTTGTTTCCGAATGAATGTTATTCGATGTATTTTCCCGGTTGACCTAGCGTGTCGATGGTTACGAATATAAAACATTGTCAAATGGACATATTTTTTTCAGCACGTGACCAACGTTGTATGGGTTAAACATGAAATTACAACGGTGACCATATAATAAATAATATCTGGTAGATCTCTATAGTATTTTTTTATATTATATTTTTTTTTTAATATTACCACTGCGTTGTCTTATATTATAATAACTATAACAACATTAAATATTTGTATTGTTATTTTCTTTCATATACCAACCGCGACAATAATAAAAGACTTCAGCCGCGATCGGGAGGAAAAACGATCTGGTGGAAAAAATCGCCAGCTCGTACGTGGAAAACAACGAAGTGCTGTTGCACATCGTGGACGAATGTCCGCGGTCATTCCACATCGTCTACCTGGTCCGCCGAGACGTGCCGTTCATACACGTCGTGGACCGCATAATCACCACGTTCGTGGAAAGCGGCATCGTCAACAGTTGGTTTATGCACGCGAAACCGTTCCGGCCGATATCCGATTACCATCATCGGAAAGACCCGCACAAAGTGTTCACCTTCAAGAACGTGGTGATCGCGTTCCTGTGCCTCATGATCGGACTGATTGCGAGCGGTATCGCTTTCGTCGCGGAACTCGTCTACTTCCACAAGTTCGCCAGTCCGGAAAGCTCGGCCGACGACACCCGCGGAACATACCCGAAGAACGTAATATTATTTTATTCGCGGCCACGGCCGCCTAACGGGTTTGAACGCGACGCAATGACCCAACGCCAATAATAATATTATGATTGTAATAACTATAATAATATATTAATACTCGTGTAATATTATTATGTTTGATGTCGGGAGGGTCATGTATAATAATATAATAATATTTTAGCATTTATTGTAGCGTTCACCGTCAGATGTTGTTGATAAACAGAGTAGATTTTGTGCACGGGTTAATACCGCACTGTCCGCACTTGATTAATACATTATATTACTGGAATTAGGTACCTACGTAACTCTGAACATCATATAATATTACTAATAATACTATTATATGATTCAAAGGTCAAACATTTTAAGATCGAAAAATTATATAATAATAAAGTAATATGGATTAACTGACAAAAAACTACACCAAAATATCAAATTATTATTTGTTTTTTTAAGTTAATGAATGGGGGCACCTTAGTCTAGAACAGCGTTTCTCAGCCTGGGGGGTCGCATGGATCAGAAATAGTTAAACTCTGATGTAGAAAAACAACCATTTATTTTCATTAAAAATAAAATTTTTATAATACTACTAATTGTTTGGAATTGAATTGATTTTGATAAATTTAGATTGTGCCAGTCACCAATTACATACATGCAAAACACACTAAGTCCATGTAAACTATGCAAAAGTCGCCAAGTCAAATTAAATAATTTGTATTTTAACTACTTATAATAAGTAATTATTTCACAGTATCATATTATTTACACAACCACTCATAAATAACTACTTTGCGAACTTAGTAGTTTTTCAATTGTAAAAATAATTTATTATCTATTATAAGCCTATATTGATTACTTATTATTTGGATTTTATTGTATTGTACATGTTTCCGTTATTGTTATATAATATGTTATATAATATACAACAATTAAAACGTATAAGTAATAACCGCTCTGGTAACCTTGTACTGCTAAACACGTAAATCTAAAATCTTACTTATACCATAGGAATCAATAATCATAAATTGCAATTACTTAAAGAACAATAGTTGAAGCAAAATAAATAAAATACTATATATACGCTTATATAGTTACATCTTGTAAGTTGTATTCAATTATCTGCAACAAACCAATTTCCGCTTATTGTAGATTTTTTTGTTATTTGGTAGTATTTTCTGGATCAACCGCGGTGACTTGGTAACTATTTATATCACAGATGTCAATGTATATTTACATTATTAATTGCACATCTGCACGCTACCTGTACTTAAAATTAATTAATTTTATACCACAGATGGTATAAAACTAATAATTATAAACATTATTTGGATAACAATTGGTTACTACCTAGAGATTATTTAAGCCCATTTTCGTTAATCAACTTGAAATACTAAAATATGTAAAAACTAAAAACTAATAAGCAAATGTGTAGGACCTTTACTATAGCTGGTACATAATATTATTTCGAGGACCGATAAACAAAATAAAATAAATCGTGTAAATGTATAACTTTATATTTACCTATAATTTGGAATAGTAGGTATTATTCATCAATATCATTATTGTTTTAGACGATAGAATATTTTAAGTCTGATGAGTATTTCTAAAACATCAATTTCCAGTAGCTTATAAAAAATAAAAATATTTTTTTGATTATTATCGTGATCGGTGTTTTGTTTGGTTTATAGTTTCATCCATAAAACAAATCCGTACAAACCTGACAATCACTTTTTTTTCAGTAGGTAAGTAAAATTATGTTTTTTGAATTATTTGTAGAACTAAAATATTACATTTTCTTTTACTCCGCATAAAATGTTTTACTTCTTGATCAAAACTTTTAGATGATAAAAAAAACACGCAAAGCTTCTTTTTATGAGCCCACATGTTTTTAATATCACTTACAACAAAGTTTAAAAGAAAGTGTTCACTTTGTGCAATCTGACCCCTACAGTTAGGCATATTTACAACACGGATGCCGCACGTAATATTGCTGTCGGTTTATCTCGTAAAACAGCCCTGAATATTTGACGAATATATGTGTATTTATTCATAATCGCTCTCTGTAACTATGGTTACTAGATAACTTTATCAACTAGCCCGGTAAAGCATTTAACTTTGTCACAATATTATATACAACTTCTCAAAACTAATTGTGTACAAGTCATTAGGCACATTGAAAACAGCGATCCTGTTTTATTCCATTAATTTATGTTAGCTAAACTTAAACATAATTATTAATTAGACCATAATTTATGCTAAAATAGTAAAATAAAACACCCTTTGAAATTTTTATATTTTTGAGAGTTTAATATAATATTTACTTCTATATACGAATTGTTTACATCGTCGAGAATGTTGTAATGCGTCAGAACGAAGTGCATATTATTATATAGTTATATACTACCACGCACAATTCAAAATTCAAAATTAAGATAAAATAAAATGTTTACACAAAATAATTCTAACCCTATTAAGTTTAACACGTGTCAAAAATAGGAACTATACTAATTACTAACGTACATTATTATGTGGTCGATAGTTTATAATTTATTTTAATAATTTGATTTTGATAAACACAACGATTGAGCATTTTGGTCATTTCATTAAAATGTATAAGGCACGTGTGTTGTATACGGTCTGTACGTTTGAATTTTGATTTTCGTACCGAACCAACATCTGCGGGGGTGTTGGTCAAATCGATCAATACGCAGGGGACAAATTCGTATTTTTGTTATTAATTGAAAATTATGGTAAGTAGGTACATGCATTGCGTAAAATACATGTACGCTTATTTTTACTTGTGTGTTGTGACAACCACCGTATTATTTAATTTAATTTTTTTTTTTTTTAGAAATGATTAACAACCATTGAAAACATGGCATAAAGAAAGTTAAAACTAATAATTTTGAATTTGTGGAATAGAATTTTGCGTTGTCATTTTTCTTATTATATACTAATTGTATAATACTGAGCACAGTAAATTATTTTAAAACTTAATTCATTATTTAAAATCAATGTTTAATTTCTATTCCAGACACTAAAAACGAGTCTAATAAATTAATATTTCAACTGAGGGAAAAATTAAAAATAAATTACAGAAAGTAGGTACTTTATGTATCATGAAATATTGAATTGTTATACAAAAGATTAAACATTTATGTAATAAGCACTCAACAGTTTAAATAATAATACAGCTAGAAAATGTAAATAATACATAAATGGAACTTAATGGTTTCTTTAAATGGTTATTTATGAGGTATACATTTTAAAATTTGATATTTTGATATTATTGTTTTCTAAGTGCAGATGTACAGTGTTGACTGATGCATAATAATATTTCATATTATAGAGCATTTTAAGAGAGACTTTAGAATGTATTTCTCTTTATAAGCTTACAGTATAAATTACACGGAAATATTATGATTTGTTCAAATGCAGCCAAAGTGCCCTATAACGTATAGTGTTTAGTATTATACGTTTAAATTGAAATAATTTTTATAAGTATTATTATATTGAAACTAATAAACAGTATACCTACACAGTAAGTACACACATAATATTATAATCATGTGATGTACGCCGTTACGTGACGAGTAGTTGATCGTGATTAAAAATACCATTAGAACATCAAAATTAATTTCACGCCACGTCTTGGGCTGTATATAATATGTGTATAGCGACTGCAGTTGTTGGTGTGGTTGTCGGGTGTGGGGGGAGGGTTGTCGTTGGGCGGTGATGGTCGAATCCGGTGCTCGGCTTTATGTTTCAGCGAATCGTTTTTCAAAAGTCCGTTTCATCTCACCATTGAAGCGACGGCAACGACTCGGCCGGCGAAACATGCGCTAGGGGACCTATATAAAATGAAGTCCCGTGAAAGTACACTCACGTGCCACAGCAGTCCACGCTTCGTACGTTATATTATAGGACTACACGCAGTTTTAATAAATACAAATATAATATATATACAAACTTTAGTCGGCAGAGACTGCCATTAATCAACACCGCAGCCACCACGCCGTTATAGAGATTACAACACTATAGTGTGTACACTCGCGATGACGTTTCTCTCTTAATAACGAATTCGGTTCCGACGTTAAGTAATTATTATTATATTATACCTATACACGTGTGTGTGTGTGTGTGTGTGTGTGGATAGGTGTGGATGGGTGCAGACGTGCAGTATATGTGGACCGAGACTGTATGCTTTTGAAATGTTGCACAATGCGTCGACGTCGTCGTCGTTTTCATCGTGTGTTATCCTCTAGAGGACAGTGACGGGTGGTTAGGTGGTGATGATGGGTGTGCACTAATGGCGATATGTGTGAGGGAGAGAAAAAACAACTTGTGTTCTGGCGAAAGAATCAAAATTATAACCGGCACGCTTATACTAATAACTAATAAGTAATAATATTATAATATTGTACGTCTATGGTCTGTCATTGCGTGTATTAATAATATTATATTTTTTAACTTTTGATTGTCACGTATACGCGAGATGCGGTTGCCATGCGGGCTAATCAAAATCCATCGGCGCAGATCGATCGATCGACTGGACGGTCGGCGGACGTGCTGCGCGGCCCGGAATTACTGGTCATTTGTAAACTCGTTTTGTTTTTACTTTTTATTTTTATTTTTTTCACATTTTAATTGATTAGTTTGCCGCAGTGTCAATAATAATTATTATTAGTCTGGGCGCAGACAACCAATCGAATAATATAATACGGCGGTGCTGTTATTGTGACGTGTGACGCGTGGTGATTAAACCGCCGTTCAATTGAAATGTTATAAAAGTTTAATTTATTTTTAATTGTCGATGTTTTAAATTGCGTTTTGTTTATTATTGTTATTATTTTATATTAAAAACAGGTATGTAGTGTTGAGTCATCGCATGGTCCGTCCGGCCGATATCGTTTACAATAAAAAATATAATTTAGTCATTCGTTTCTGATTACGGTGGACTATTTCGTATTTCAATATCATCGTCTCTATATAATAATAATATATGATATAAGTGCACAATATCATATTATATTACGTTGATGTGTAAATACCGCACCGTCAACATAATCCTATAGTTCCATAGCAAGCTTGTCACAGCGATACAATAATGATAATAATAATTGTCGCTGCAACGCTCTCTATATACACACACACAGCTTTGTGGCCATGGAAACGGTACGTCTATCCTAGCTGGCTAATAATAACGTTGTTCTCGCCTCGACGCCGGAAACATAGTCGAAACAATCGTCCTCCAATTTACTGTAGTTTATTCAATCACGGATTATTTTGCAACATTATATTATTATTTACTTATTTTCACTCATGCAAGCTCTTCTGACGACTATCTATGTGGCTATGTGCGTTTGAAAATCGCACAAGAATAAACTTACCTACGATTATGTTTTTTTTTGTTTTATAGTTCGTGCGAGACGGTAACCGCAACAATATTATGAAATGCTTTTTTTATACCGAAATTACGGAACAGTGTATAACATTAACATGTACCTATAGAAAAACATTATAAACCGATCGCACTCGACCAATCATTATAATTTATAAACGTTATTATAGTTCTTATAATAATGATAATACATTTGTATACATTTTTATATCGTCAAACGGAAAAGATAAATTAACAACAAATATTGGTGCATCATAACGAGATTAGTTAGAGATACAAATTTAAATTTTTTTCATCTTAAGTACCTTCACTTTAAGACTTAAGTCTATATAGATGATTTTGTGAAATATGTTTAACGACATTTAAAGGCTTACACTGACTACTTTATCGAGGTTTTTATGTGCAGGATTTCATAAACCTACGGCATTATGTGCAACTACAATCAATTCTAAATAAGAGTCGTAGAAGCATCCTAGATATAATGTGAATAATATTATATATAAATCTAGAAAAAAACGACAGGTAACAATAAAAAGTGGATAAGTGGGTACCGCTCTGCTGTGCATTAGATGGTGTGTGGGACGTGGGTCACTGTAATGGGTGTGTTAAATTTGAATTCAATGATATTATATTATTATACATACATACTATAAACGATTCTCTACGAAGACTGTCTTTCAGCTTATATTATATTTATATATGATATTGATATATTTATAATAGTATGAAAGTATTTTATTTTATTAATAGTAATACAGTAAGTTGAATTCATTTTTACCGAAAACATTGAATGTAAAAATATCATTATATGTAAAAATGTAATAATACACGTTAAATGTTTCAAGTAGATACCATGAATAATATATAATATATTAAAATTATATCCAAATAACTAAAAATGTTAATATTTGTTAAAATATTTAATATATCATCCAAATTTTAACTTAAAATGTCTATAAAAAATACTATGTTTATATTTTACTATATATTTTGGTAACACAAATAATAACTTATGTGGAACCTTTTATAAAATTTTCAAGTGTTTTGACCGAGCAGAAAATTATTAATTATTGACAATAGTTAACCACCCTCAGGCTCAAAGTCAAAAATTTAAGCATTTTTTCTACTACTTATCATGTATATTCAGATCAAAAATATAAAAAACATACATAATTGTAAAGCCAATACATTCATCAGAATCTAAAATACCATTTGATTGTACTCAAATGGCATAGGATTTAACTACATTAAGCTTATATAAGGGGCAATGGAAAATTCCTATCCATGGATTTTTAATACATTTTGGAGTCATTAATTGTAGCTTTGACGGTAGAAAAAATCTTGACACCACCAAATTGACATACCTACAATAAATGCTGCAATCACAATTTATTGTTTAGGGACTTATAGGAGTTCGCATGTTATATAATAATCATTTAAAACATAATTTTGTTATTAAGAAATTTGTTTCTTATACTAATAGTTCATGGCCATTTTTTTTTGCATATTTTTCATATTTAATGTAACCACACGCGCGAAACATCAAATGCACCTTTAAAATAAAGAATAATTTTTCTTAAAAAAATTTGAATATTTTGTTTTTGACATTTCCATGATTATTATTTCCTATAATAAACCATCCTTTTAATTTTCATGCGTATTTTATCTATGAAAAATAATTTTGATGTTTCACATCTGCCAGGGGTCCCACAACGGCTCACTTTTTTTTGTTTTAGCGCATATTTTGATACATTCTCGTTACAACTAAATATTTTGCTAACATTTTGAAACACCGATATTAAATATTTCTGTAAATGTTTAAAAAAAAAATGAAGAATCATCATCCACATGCACTATAGTCTATATTTGTGGTAGTATATAAATACACACTACACGGTAAACACTATACATAGTACCTACAAAGTAAATTTCTTATCTATTTTTTGTTACCCATGTTACAATCAATAACGTAAATTATAAGTTATAATCCGTATTTTTTATACCAATATCTCATACAATATATAATAGTAGTACACAAGGACTTCATTTATGTTTGGTACCCGTATGTACCGGATACTTTAATCAAACGATGTTGGTTCGTATCTATATTTGTTCAATTTTATTATAAAATCAATATTTTCTCCAATATAAATAAATTGTTTTTCATTATTATGTTTTGTAAGTTTTGTAACACATGTATACATTTAAATGTTATGGTTTTTTTTAAATGTATATTAAGCGTTTTTGCATATTATTTTTTAGGTTTTTATTGCATGAAGTACATAGTAATTATATTATTATAGCAATGTCCAATATACTATAGATACCAATTACCAGGTACCTATTAGGTATTACTGCACAAGCATGTTTAGTTTGACAATTATTGGCGTACATCAAGCTTATCAGAAGAATAAATGAATATACAAATGCATTAATGCTAACAATCGCTTACACATGCAGCTCTATAGGTCTTTAATAATACTAGAATCTAGAATATAATGTGATACATACTATTATTATATAAAACGAAAAACAACTGAACTGTGAGCGTTACATACTTACATGTTACATAATAGTGCACAAAACGTTATCCAGAAAACTTTTCCCTCTTATCGAAAACAATATTTTGACGTGACGCAACCGGTCCGTTCGGATAGTATGAATGTCAAAACGGAACGTTTCCGTCAACAATTTACACTCTATTTTGGATGTGGAAACTCGTTAACTAAAAAAATTCGTGAACTTAAAAATTATTATTTTTTAATTATTAAATACAGACATATAAAGTAAGTAAACAATATTTATTTAATATTAATATTAATATATATATATATATTTAATATTAATTTAATTCTCAAATGTACAGTAAAAAATGAAATTACATTAATTATTCGATTAATTAAATAACATATTATCATTATAATATTATTAACATATTTTTAAAATATTATTATTATATTATTATACTTTAAATAGTTATGGACGATGAGATGTTGATTGAAGAAGTACGTCATTATCAAGAACTGTATGATATGACACACAAAAAATACAGTGATAACATTCATAAAGATAATATTTGGAGAAAAATTGGTAGTGAATTGAAAACAACTGGTATAAACTTAATTTAATTTAATTTAACTATTATTACTTATTGTTAGGTACTTAATTTTACTTTTACGGCTTTGATTTGTGCATTTTACGTAAACTTATCTCTTTGCCATGGTAATGATCCATTTTCAGAGTTAAAAAAAAGTTTATATGTTTCACGCACATTAAAAGCAGTACTAAGGGCATTTCCACCTTGCCTATGTATACGTCCCCAATTAGGTTCACATTCTGGTGGATCTAAATGTTGATTAATTAAAACATTATCTTTGATATAATTATGCAAAATACAAGTAGTTAATACTATATTGTCAACATTTTCGGGTAAAGATTTTATACTTCGAAAAAAGATTCGAAATTTTTGCACCAAGTTTCCGAATGCGTTTTCGGATACGCGCCTAGCTCTTGACAATCTATAATTGAATACTTGTTTCTGTATATCATCATTAATTTATAGAACCAGGATAAGGTCTTAATAAATATGTTTTTAGGGGAAATGTCTCATCTGCCACAATGACATATGGCGCTGGACATTGAGTTCCGGGAAGATTTTTATCTTTTGGGACATGAAGTTTATTTTGTTCCAACGCTTTTCCTAAATTTGAATTAGCAAATATTCCACCATCACTATTCTTACCGTAGGATCCTACGTCTACAGCAATGAATTTATAATTTGCGTCAACCAAAGCTAACAAATTTATTGAAAAAGTTTTCTTGTAATTAAAATATTGGGAACCACTGTTCGGAGGAGCAAAAAATGTCCACGTGTTTCCCATCCAACGCTCCTAAGCAATTATGAAAGTTCCACATTTTCCAGAAGTCATCAGAAATTTTTTCCCAATCTTTTTCTTTTGGTTGTGGCATCACTTCTGCTAACAATTCGTCTACTATAGCTTTGCATACTTCTTTAACAATGTAATGAACAGTCGAATGCCCCAGCCGATAACTAAATGATATAGTTTGAAACGAATCACCAGTCGCTAAAAACCTAAATAATTAATTTTACATAAGTTCAACTATTCTGACAATAATACAATATACTAAATTTAAATTAGTTAAAATTACTTTAACTAAAGTAAATTTTTACTTTTCATCAATCAATTGTGGAATATAACTGTGTGAAAAGTATTAAACCAAATGTTTATATTATGATTTTCTATACGTCATTAAATTTTCAAAATATTTCGACATGTTTTGAGCTATTTATATAATTTTGAAGGTTTTTTACCCAACGAATAAAATTGTATTGTCATTTATAAAAAAAAATACTAAAAAAGATTGAAAATTTAAAATGTCTATAAATAACTTTAAAAGATTTGAAAATTTTATCATGTATATAAAATGCCTGTATAAAACATTCAGTGAAAATTTCATGTTTTTACGGTAATTAGTTTTAGAGTTACTTCAATATCTAAAATTGATTTTTTCAAAATTTGATTTTGCGTAAAAATTCCCGTTTTTCTTTAATTTTTTTTTTTTTGTTTTTCCCGGTGCTTTTGAATACTATTCGAATATCGAAAAATGATTTCCCCAATGCACCAACTAGATTCACTTTTAAACTGAAAACGCTACTGAAGTTAAAAATCGAAGCATTATTTCGACAAGTTATCGTGTACATAGACATAAAAAAAAAAAAAATAATAAAAAATAAAAACATACAACATTGTAAAATCAATACATTCTTCGCTCCGCTTAAAATCTAAAATCCAAAGCGTGTCACAACTTTTTATTATAAGCGTAGAAAGTTCAAATTTTTACGAAATGCGTAAAAAATCACTAAAATCTGAAGTTACATTGTAGTTGAAAATTCATAAAATTCTAAGTATTCAAAGCTAAGAAATGAAAATTTGATTCAAGGTTTTTCATAAATTCTCCTTCAATTATCTGTAAAAAATCACTACCGAAATAAGACTAAAAATTTTTATGAGGGTTTGAAATTTATATTTTTACGCAATGACATAAAATAACCATTGAGCCAAATCACTCGAAAATTTAATAGAAAGTTCAATGTTTTACAAGAGTTTATCTAAAAGTGATTCAAAATTATTCGAATACATATTTAAAATTGACAAAATTTAAGACTGACAAACCGTCTCTGCTCAGAATCGTAACAATATGATATATTCGTTTTTATGTTTGTTCTAACCAAATTTTATATTTTTAATAGGCCCAGCGTGCAAGAATAGGTGGATCTCATTACGTGACCAGCTGAGAAAAGCAATAAAAAAAATGTTGTGAAAAGTGGACAAGCCGCTGAACATAAAAGAATGTGGAAGTATGAAGAATCTATGTCATTTGTGATTCCATTTTTTAAAGAAAGGGAAACACAAAGCAACATAGCAGAACCTGATAGCTTGAGTGATGGATCGAATGATGAACAAGAAGGTATGAAGAGCGTTGTTATTACAGGAGAAACTTCAGAAAAAAATTCTAATAACAACATAAATAAGCAATGTACATCTTCACAAAAAAGTTCTACTAGGTATTCTCTAAACAAAAGAAAATTTGAAAAAACAGAGACAGCTTCATCTGTACTAATGAAATATTTAGTAGAAAGTGATAAGAAAGAAACAAAAGAGACTGCTAATGATCATTCAATAGATATATTTTTCAATAGCCTAGCCGCTACTGTAAAAACTTTTTCACCAGAGTACCAGCATATGGCAAAGTCAAAACTATTTAATATTGTATCCGAACTCGAGTGGGCTCATTTACAAAGTAAAAATACACATTACCAAGTGCCAATACCAATTAATTTTCCAGCTCCAGAGAACAAGTCAAATAGACACCCAATACCATTTGTTCAAACTCAAAACATCCAACAAGCAGTCTATCCTCAAAATCAAATGTATGAAATGTCATGTTTGTCCAACTCATCTACTCCAAATGATTCTTTAATGTCTAGTCAAACTCAAACACCATCACCATCACCAGTAAGTTCCGGAAGGTCATCTGCACAATCTTACTATGAACATTTTCAGCCAAATAACTTTTAAGACAGTTAAAGTACTTATGTTAATAATAATATTAATTATTTTGTATAAATACAAAACATACAAAATATAAAATACTAAATGATTTATTTCTTACCTTAAACAGACCATTAATTTTTCTTTGGGACTTATTGCTTCTCGAAATGTAGTGTTTTGTTTTTGAATTTTAGGTTGAATTTTAGTTAAAAGGACATAAAATTGACTTTGTGACATTCTTAAGTATTTATAAAAATAAATTTCTTCATCTTCTAATTCTTTGAATAATGTATGAAATTCTCCTACGAATTTCCTCTCAGTGAACATTTTCCGCACCCAATTTTTCTTAGTTCGATTACAATTTTTTTCTTCGTCGTCCAAAATTAAGGCGATCATCGCTAGTTGTTTTTTATTGAACTTAGGCATGGTACAAATTCGAATATTTAAAAAACAAAATTGAAAACACAGAATGTATAAGACCTAATATAACCTAACAGAATGGACTGAACGGATTGATGGCGTTTCCGTGACGTTACCGATAGATGCGAATGTATTATATTTTTGACGTGTCGTTGCCGGTCTGTGCCGTGACGTCGACGTTCCGTATAGTGCGAATCGACCTTAATTCCTTCTAAATTGTAATTTTCTGACACTAAAATTTAACTACATTTTTAAGATACATTTATTACAGAAAAATAAACAGTTATTTACAAAACCGAAATAAGCAAAAGCAATATCTACAAACCTAGAAAGTATAGAAATGTATAATTTATTTAAATTCTATGTTCAATAGGAAAATGTATAAACTATTAATTTCTAATGATAAGCTCGGATTATAAGGGTTGAATAATAATTATATTTCATTCCAAACGCAATTATGATCGTATTAAAAACATCCTCTACTTCAAAGGTGGCACTCGGTGCTTCACCAGTCCACCTACGACTTTGCCTGTATAGTTTATTATTTTAATTAGCTAGGCATTAAGGCATTATAAAAATAATATACGTCAAATTCAATAAATAATTTATGGATAACAATATAACATCATATAATTCGCATAATTTGTGCAATTCTCAGTTTTATAAATTACAATCCATTATTTAAAACGATGATATTAATAATTAATATGCATTTAATTAAAATAGTGTTTTGTTTTTAGTTTTTATTGCTGTCCAAACTCGTAAGGTATATTTTAATCCAAGCGAAAAATAATTGAAAAAATAAAACGAAAAATAAGGATAATATATATTAGGTATACTCTTTAATTTATACATTTATGTAGTTTTTAATTTATTCAAAATAACGATTTCCCTAAACTTGTTTCAAAAGTTACTAACGCAGTTGTCGCAAAAAGGAAAATATGAACTCATAAAACACAGTGGTGGCAGACATGACAACTTTTGGTTGGCGCAAATCATGAATTAAGTATCATATAATGTATTCCAAAAGAGGCACCCCGCATTGAAATAAAAAATGAAAAAATATAAAAACGAAAAACAATCCACTTTTATGTAGGTTCATTATAGTGCATTAGTGGCTATAGTGCTATTACAGATTATATTATTTATTAATATAATTCATAATATATTTTGGTATTATGTTATATCGACTTAGTTTTATTTATTATTCATATAATATTATCACCTCGCTAAATAAATATATCTTTTTAAATAATAATAACATTATACAGTACATACCGTCTAGTCGAGTTTACAATTCACGTATATGTTAATAATATGAGAATATGACGTGACAAAAAAATAACCATACAAATTATAATAACAAGTAACAACAAAAACCTCGACAAAAATCTCGTGCGATCGGACGCAATTTTTACCACCATCAGATATAATTAGATAGAACTAGGTATTTTGTGGTGATTTATCTCGAAAAGCGAGTACTTTTAATGCGATTATTTTAAGGAAGGCGATCTCCTCCCCCTCCTCGAGACTTGGTTGATTCCTTTTAATATGGAAATATTTAAAAATAATAATTTATGACAATATTATTGAAGTTTACAAATTGCAAAGATACCAAAAACAGATTTATATACGTTTTACAATTAATATAAAATTCATACCTACATATTGTCTAATAAATTGCTAATAAATTGTTTTACAATGATGAGTCACTTTCAAGATATAATTTAAATTAACTTACATTTGTACAAAGCAAGTGCAAATTATCAGTATAATAACAAGAATAAAACGCACTCACGCTCGGATAGTCTTTGCAGGTATGATAGTGAAAAGTGAAAACATTTTTTTGTTGCCTAGTCCTTAACTCCCCTCCCTTCCATGAAGTTATGTCAAAACCACTAGTGCTACAAATATACATTGGTCAGCTATCACAACGTTCTTCGGGTGAATAATTATTATTTTATAATACCGATTCGTAACTGCGTAAGTACGTATAATTAACTCCTGACGGTTGAATACAAACTCATTAATTGTAATTTGTAGTAATGTATAAGCGTATGACAATAATTGCTATAGAATCATTAATTAAATTTCATCTTTTTTTATTACCTAATATTTAAAATCTATGACTCTGTGATTTAGCCCACATTTTAGCAAGCACGATAAATTTTTGATATAATTTACAATAGACATTTACGATCATATAATATATGATGTGGGAAACCATCCATTGATCGAACCCAAATAACATTTAAAATTATAAATTATATTATGTAGGTACCGATTACCGAAACTGTCCTAAACGTTTGAAATTTGAATTTGGACAGTACAATATAATATTTCATGACAATTTATTTTTAATTTTTACTCGTGAGACGCCGAGACGGGTCATTTCTCTTTTGGTATTTTAATCATTATGCTGATAATCCAGTGTCAATAAATAATTGTTGAGATAATTACCCTCTTATGGCTTTAAGCAGTGGTGGATTTTGGAGTTGTATCTGGGAGCTGAATCACCTACCGTTCCGCATATTGAACTTTTTTTTATTATAAATTACTTATAGATATCAGTTATCACGTAGAACTAAACGCATTAATTGTAGACCACTGGTGTAGACTACCTACTAGGTACCAAAAAATAGGTTAATCTAACCTAGCATAAGGAGCTTTATTATCAACATCTAACACCCACCATAAAAAAATCCTAAATCCACCACTGGCTGTAAGAAAGCTGCGTTCTGTTTATAACAGGCAAATTCTTAATTAGCTTAATATATTTTAATTATTTATTTACGGAATAGGTACGTCTGAACGGTAGAACCACGGCTGTATTATTACAATTTAGTTACAACTTGACTAATATTATATAAGTCCAGCAAAATAAATAATAATAAGTTTAGTGGCTCGGCGTTGCGCAGTGACTGAAATCAATCACACAACGTGTTTGAGAGTAAGCAGCAGCGGATGCTACTAGTTCCCGGATGGATGACCACCCGGGTCCACAATGACAGAAACCTTGCCACACATACACGTGTTCTCAACCAACCAGTGGCGTAGCCAGGATTTTTTTCGGTGGGGGGAGGGCTGATCAGCTTTTACACTATTATACTTATACATACTTGTACATTTTTAAATATTTTAAATAGAATTTAAGACTTTTTGAGCGACTATCATAGACCATTAAAATCACTTTTAAATTTTCTAAACATTTTTTTGAGGTGGGTGCAGCCCCCTTAACCCTTCCCTTGGCTAGGCCACTGCAACCAACCATACTAACCGTAACCCATACATTATTAGCTAATGACCATAGTTGTCGGGCTCTTGACATTAAAAAAAAAAAAAATTTAAATAACCCAACAACTAACTAAATAAGATAACAGAAAATTGATTAGAATTTTCTGTAGATTAGACAGTTACCTATAGACAACACTTAAAATATTTATTTATTTTTTTTTTTATTAGAATAAAGGCTTCGACAGCGGAGGTCATTAGCCTGAAAAGGTTTACATTGGTAGGTTAAAAGAAATTTAGTAGCTTAGAAATATTGATACATTCTTATATACACAGCAGACATGAAAGGGGAAGAAAAAATATATATATAATAATAAATAGATAAATAAAACAGTAGTATATGCAGATTCTTTATAGTAAGTTGGATAATTTGGTGGCATTAAAAAAGTTGAAGATAGCATCGGTGTTGGTTTCCCCGAGTGCTTCTTCGATGTTGGAGGGGTAGTTTAAGATGCTTCGTTCGTTGATGTACTTGGCACAGCTGAGTGTGAGATATTCAATTGTCAGTGGTTGGTCACATTGATGGTAGGTTGGATGTTCTTCATGGTTGAAAAGGAAAGAATGGGTGAGATGTGTGTGGCCAATTCTAGCTCTAGTTGTGACAATATCTGCTTTACGGGCAGTGTTTATGGGGGATCGCCATTTCTGTATGGTTTTTTTTATATTTTTTAATTTTTTATCGGAGGTGTGGTCCCATTGTGATTGCCACTGTTGGTTTGAGATTAGGTTGATTATTCTTGATAGGTCTTTATATAGTAGCGAATTTATAACGGTTGATTCAACGGATGATATAGCTTGGTTTGCTAATAGGTCGACTTCTTCGTTGCCTTTGATACCAGTATGTGACAGGACCCACATGAATTCTATAGTATTTTTTGAGTTACCTATAATGTTGATTTTATGTTGAGAGATTTCATTGGATGGATTTGAAGATAGTAAGGAAGTTAAGGCACTGAGAGAGTCACTTATGATAAGGGCTTTTTTAATATGGTTGGATTCAACGTAGATAGTTGCTTCTTTGATGAAAATTATTTCTGCTGTGAAGATGGCTTCAGTGGGTAATTTATACAGTTTTTTTACGGATCCAGAAATGAATGCGCAGCCTGTGCCGGTTATATTTTTTGATGCATCTGTGTAGATAAGGTTGAAGTCATGAAAATTTGAGTTTATGATATCGTTGAAATTTGAGTAATAATGGAATGAGGGTTGGAATTTTTGTTGAAATTTGATAATTGAGTGTGAACTTGAGTGGAATATAGCCAGAATGGAGTTGTTAGGAACGGAAATGATGCTTCGATGTTGAGATGGAAGTTGGATTCCTTGCATATACGTGTGTATGTTTCCACAATTGTAGCTAGTTTTTTGAGCTTGTTAATTTGGGTAGGTGCCTTAAATAATTTGTATATTGTTTGGTTGGGGAAACTAAGTTTTTTAGTAACAAATTTTAGTATATTTTTATTTCTTCTGATTTGTAGTGGGGGTTCACCTGAAATGCATAGAATGCTGTCAATAGGGCTGGTACGAAAAGCACCTATTGCTAGTCTGATTGCTTGGTTGTGAATTGGTTTGATGATTTATTTAATGTTTGGTTTGGCTGAATTGTAGATAATGGAGCCATAATCTATTCTTGATAGAATCAGTGCTTTGTAAATTAATATTAGGCTGATTTTATCAGCTCCCCATATGTGGTGGGAAAGAATTTTAATGATCTTAATTTTAAGTTTTTTGAGATGGGGGCCCATGACAATTTAGTATCGAATATCATTCCAAGTAGGCGGATATGTTGTCCGTGTAAACTGTTGGAATATTATTTATATAGGTATATGGTGAAGTGTGTTATTTTTCTTTTTGTTGAAGATTATGCATTGTGTTTTACGTGATGAGAATTTGAAGCTTAAAAACTTAAAATATTTATCTGGATAAAAACAGATAATTTAAAACTAGAACTTTTGCTATAAGTATAATATTATAGTAGGTATATTAATTGCCTCTATATTATACAAGCTTACGTATTTAGGGTTCCGTACGGTAAAACGGGACCCTATTACTAAGGCTCCGCTGTCCGTCCATCCGTCCGTCCGTCTGTCACCAGGCTGTATCTCATGAACCACGAAAGTTAGAAAGTTGAAATTTTCACAGATTATGTATTTATGTTGCCACTATAACAACAAATAATAAAAATCCTAGAATATATAATATAAGCAGTGTTGCCAATTTTATAGATGATGATATGGAACCCTTCGTGCGCGAGTCCGACTCGCACTTGGCCGGTTTTTATTATACATTACGAATATATGATATAAATAATATTATCATAATTTAACAAACATCTCAGGTCAACATACCTGTTTGGTGGGCCATCCCGAACCTATACTTATTTGCCATAACTAAAAAATATGGTTTGGATTACTGATGTTAGAATATCGTAAAGAATTTAATTATATTATTTTTATCTGCTATAGGTACGAAATACTCTGTTACCAGTTGAATATGCTAATATGCATATAAATTAAGTGATTTAATCATTATGAAAAATTTCGTATATTTTCAATTTAACTAGTTTTGTGGGAGTGTATTACAAAAATTAAATGCTGTCCGATCCTTTATGGCCTTATAACATATTAGTGTGTGTGTGTGTATGTGTGTGGTTAGTGGAGGCTGGAAGGAATAAACATGTCACATCACTAAAAAAAAATATGGAACCACAATGTGAAAAAACTGCAATTATAAAATGGTAACCGTGGAAACTACGAAAGTATATTATATATTATAACCTATTGTAAAAATGCACTGCACGCGAATGATTCTGACTTGGTAATTTTTTTTGCAAACGGTACAGGTTTTTTTCTAACAGCCACCCTAAAATATTGTAATTAATTTAAAAAAAGTGTATGTATATATTAATAATGTAAATTATATTCAGATAATAATATGATGTAGGTACTTAGCTTATAACTGATATTTTAATTTTCGTTTTTCGCCAAATTATACTATAAAATATAATATTAGGTATTATTATGTTGATTCTATTAGGTATATAAATCACATATGACATATATATTTCATATTTTCAGCTGAGTTTTTATCAGTGACATGTTGTCGATTTGAAGGTACTTTTTTTCCACGTTTGAATCGAAGATTGGTGTGAAACTGCTTTTTGCATCACTTCACTCACTGCAGTCTCCATCATTTATTATATATAAACAAAATTACTGGCGGTGTTTAGCCCTCAATGAAACATAAGTATGCTTTCAACATGATGTATATATAGGTATCTATATTATGTATTTTATTTATTCAACAATTAATATTTATTTATCAATTATAGGGTGGTTACCAATTAATAATTTGTCACTATTTGCAGGCTTGTAAAGTATTTGAATACTTGTATTTAAATACTTTTTAAAAGTATTTTACAAAATTTAAATACTTGTATTAAAATACCATGAAGTCCGTTTTTTTAATTTTAATTTATTATTTTTCACAAAAAATTTACATCAATAAAAAAATAATAATGTTTTCATTGAAACTAATATTATGTTTTTGTATAGTAAGGTAGGTAATAACAATGTTTTATATGGCTTATGTATTGGAATTTTTTTAAGAAAACTAAAAATCTAATAATTTTAAAATAGTTTCATATTAATAGTTACCTAATTCCAATTTTTATTTTAGTTTTTCCATTAAAATTTAATCAATATTAGTTGAAATATATCTGAATGCAGAATGAAATGTGTGAAAATGTATTTATCTCTAAATAGTCAGATATATGTTATACTAAATAGGAATTGTTAAAATCTATGGTAAGTAGTAACATAATAGGTACCTATAATACTGGTGTACAATATACATATATATATTAAATAGCATACAAATAAAAAAAATACTTGTATTTGTATTCAAATGCTTTGTGAGTATTCGTAAATTATATTTTTATAATAGTATTTTAAAAGTATTTTTAATACTTTTTTATTCGAATACTAGTATTTATATCTTAATACTTTTTCAAAAGTATTTTTTACAAGACTGAGTCTAATCGTCCCTATACAGAATCTATAATTCCTTGTGAAGTTGTAAGCCACAGCTATATTATAGACGGTCTCGCTGGAAGTATATATTAATATAATAATATATATCAGAACCACTCTGTCTTCGTAAAAATGAAACAATGATATTATATTCATCCTTCTAATCAAATTACAAAATTTAACATAAAAATATTAAATAAAATTAACCAAAGTACATTTGTTAGTATAGGTACAGTATACACTTTAGTTTTGTTTAATTTTTTATACTAGACTTATAAATAATATGATGATAATCCTTGTACCTAACTGTAATGTCAAGGGACGAGATTATAAAAAAAAAAATGTTATTCAAATACCATTCGTAAATCAAAACTGTTTATACGCGGCTATAATTTAATTGTTTATACTGCTGCAGAGTACAGAGATTTTAAATTCATATATGATGTTATTCTATCTTTATGTATTTATACGATAGTTATAAAATATGTAGATTTCTGGAATGGAAAATGCGAAAATGATTACATTTTGATTACTTACCCATCATATTATATAATATTATTTCCTGTGTATTAATGAGAATTCGTAGGTAGGTAATTTAAATTATAAATATAATATGAAATAGGAAATAACATAATATGTATAGATGTTTATACAAATGCAGATACTATGTCAGATGGATGGATTATATTCTATAAAATGCAGCAAATGATAAATGTGTTTTAAATTTGTGTAATTTATGTAAAAAAAACTATTCATTATATTTACTTTCCCAATATCAAGGTTATACTGTTATATGAATATTATATTACACATATAATACACAACTATAGGTACATTCCCAGCAAATATGTAGACATATACCTACATAATATGTGTATACATTAAACATATTAAATAATATAATAAATCTAATATTTTATAAATGTATTCAAATATTTTAGATTATAAAGGTATATTATTATTGCAGTAACAAATATATACAGACCAACAAACGACGTGCGTTTGAGTGTATGACCAACGTTAAATTTTCAAACAAAAAATATACGAATACTCATAGATATGCGTATTGAAAACAAAAAACTTATTTCAGCGGTACCATTATAATACAAATATTAACTACATTTACGTGCTGTGTTTTCTGAGTTATCGCAACAAATATTTGCCTCCATTTATATTCCTATCCTATTATCCTAAAATATTGCTTCTCAATCTTGTATTCCATTTTGAAATTATAGACCCTTCTTGACTTTTACTATCCATCTACCTACCTTTGTTTTGGTCTAAATGATTGTATTTTATCAGTGTTTAACACACAGTTTCGATAATATTTGTCAGTTGTCCGTACAGTGCATTGTTTAAAATTGAATTTGAATACCTGCTTTTTATTTTTAACGCATTTAATGTAAACATTAAGTATTTTATTTATGATATGTTCATTCCATTTATTTTACCATTACTCGCTGCAAATAAGTAATTTCACATACATTAAACAAATTATTAAAAATGAAATATGTACAAAATAATTTTAATAAATCAGCTACATACCTAATGCATTAACTTTAAATAATTTAGAGTTGAGACACTTAAAAAGTTATGCAGTAGGTAGCTGTGGTTTTTTTTTGGCTTTAATATATGGTCGTCAATTATACGTATATAGATATATTTTTTCTCTTTTTAATTATGAAACTTTTAAGTCTTAAAAAGCGCTTTTTTTTGGTCATTTCCTGCCTATATACACATAAGACATTTGCTAATTGTGTAGGTTTTTTTTTATAATTTACTAATTGGACAACATTATTTGACATTGTTTTGAGAGTATTTGAAATGTTGAACATTTATCAAACGCTTTTATACAAACTGATAAACTCGTGCACTACGTATAATAGGTAGGTACACTAAGAAAACAAAAAATTATATTTTTTAAAGTTAGCGGAGACTCATTAAATATTTCAGACTTTCATATTTAGAAGTTTTTCTTTTAGAACTAACTAACACTTTCATCAAGTGCTGTTCAATTTTATTTAATTCACATTTACTTAAGAAATAAGAACTAAATATTAGTTTAAGTATATTATTACAATATGGTTGTAATGTATAGTAATTTATTATCGCTAAATATTGAATTCTTAGTTATAAATCAGCTAAATAATATTATAAGAAATAAGAATTATATTAACTATTATACTATTAATGACGATAATGTTATTGTTAATAAAATCAATTTGACTGATAAATTCATCAACAACATAATTTTATTGTGGATCCCAGGACACTGCGGAATAACTGGTAACGAAAGAGAGGACGTAGGTACATGCCAAGGAAAAAGCAAACAATCTACATCAACGACATCTCTGGAATATAAACTCAGATAAAAATTTTCAAAAAATTATCTACAATCGATTTAAAAATAAATGGAAAAATGAATGGTTAAAATAGAACAATAAACTAAATGAAATAAAAATAATAACAGAAAAATTAAATAATCAAATTTATCTCAGACGAAGAGAAGAAGTTGTACACTTGTACTAAATCGTCTAAATCGCTTTAGAATAAGTCATATATACATTATACACTACAGTACTACACAGTACACACATGTTCATCTTATAAGAAAAGAGCCACCAAGAACATGCCAAACATGCGGGTATCCAACTTCTATTAAACTTATTATCACAGAATCCAAAAACAGACAAGAGGCCCAACAAAAATTTGACATACCTACCCGAGCACCTTCACGCCGCACGCGCGCCAACGCCATCAAAAACATTTTATTATCTATGATAATTAAATATATTAAATTATACAATATACTTTAAATAATTTAAGTATGTAATACAAGCTAATGCTAATAATGTTATTGAGGCTTCAACTTTGATAAAAAAAAAAAAAATACCTACCTATTAATTGTTTTTATAAATGAATAAGAAATTATATAATACTATAATGTAAAATAAATAATTGTATGTATCATTAGAAATACATATTAAGTTAAAAGGTATATTTTACATAACTTTTAACTACCTACTAATTATTTATTTTTGTGATACTCTTACTAATATTAAAGTTAGGTGCCTTTTACTATAAGTAAACGCGGTGTAAGTTTACGAAGCATTTACCAAGTTATTTTTGAACATGGAAGTCACTCGGTAAGTGTGGTATCTTATTTAATTGTTTTTTCTTTGTTTTTATTTAAAATAATAAACGTTTTTTAAATTTTAAAACAATTTTATAATTAACCACTCAATTTATCTGTTTTAGGTATAGCTTGAATTTGTTTTTAATTGAATCAGGTACCTACTTTTTCGTACAAATTTTAATTCTCATAATTATTATATTATTATCTAATATAAATAATAATATAATATTCAATGTTCGTTTTTTTTTCATTACTAAAAATTAATTGTTCATTTTTCTTTCTGTTAACGGTATTAACCCAAATCCCATAAAAAAATAAAAACTCTTATAGCCATATAAGTAGTTAGTAGTCGCCCCTCCTCAATGCAAGTCATGCCAGGCTTACTTTCATACAAGTAACTTTTGTCACCATAACCCTCGTTGCGTCAAATTCGGAGATAACCACTTCTCCTCCGAATGCTCAAAACCACCTACCACTTCCGCGAAATGCGCATTATGCTCAGGACCACACACAGCCTCCTACAAGGGCTGTCCCGTGTACAAACATATTATCAAAAACCAAGCTAACCTCAAAGCAACAAAATATAATGAACTTCTCAAACATAAGAAACCTTCTCAGCCGATTCAACAAAAATCAAATTACTTAAATCCGATACTGCTCCTACGCTTCCCCCTCTCCAAATTCCTCCTCATCTTCCCGAAGCTTCCTATGCCTCTATCACCAATTCCAATAAATAGTTTATCACATAATAATTTCCCAAAAGACAATTTGTTAGCTAAGTTTATCACAGAACTCTCCGCTCTCATAAATCCACTCATTTCCCTCCTCACCACTATTCTACAAAAACAATTTACACCATAATCCAAATTCCATTTCCCCCAATCAACTCGTTATATATTATCATTATCAAATTAACTACGCACTCATTATAATTTACGATTCTATTTCATTACTCTATATCATTAATTAATATTATATAAATTACCAAGACTCTTCTCAATATATAATTATACATATATATTTTTTCTTTCTATTCTTATCTATACCATTGTAAATGTATACTATTATAACACCACACTATCATTGTATCTACTATCTATGTATATTATGTACTTATATAATTGTCAAGCTACAATAGTTTTTACTGGAAGCTAATAAAAATAAAAATAAAAATAAAAAAGTAGTTAGTAGGTAGTTGAATATATTTTGGTGTATATTATATTATAATTTACAATATGTATAATATTTTAAGAAATATGTTCAAGTAATAATAAAATTATTAAATGTATATGAGTATAATATTATATACAGATAATAAAATTATACATTTATACCCATTATGTAATATATCCGACAAACAATAAAACGGAATGCATAATATATTATTATTATCGTACATATACGTATAAACAAAGAAACAAATGGATGTTCGTAAAATATGTGGGTGTATACTGTATATACGATATAATATGTATTATTATACTTATTCCACACTAATAAAGGACGAATGCTCTACTGACAATATGTTTAAAATAAATAATTAATTATACTGCAATCCACACGTGTCATTTTAAATTAATGAAAAATACTTGAAATGCGCGTTATTCAGAGTGTGTGATATTATATTATACATTATAGTCACTACCTATCCAAAAAATAATAATATATTAGATTATATACAATAGATTCAAGTCACTTTACCCTGAATATGTACATTGTACAACATGTAATTTTTTTAACGTAGTAAGTATATTCATTTTCTTTTTAAATTATGTGTTTTCAAATTTATATTGTAGGTACTAGCAGTCCCGCCCGGCGTTGCCCGTGTAAAGATTTGTTTTTTTTTTATAAAATTTATATTTATAAGAACATATTTTATATGCCATATTTCCAAAAATTGTTATAATACAATTGGTGAACAACAGAAACTCTAAAAATAAACAAAGCTAATATTATTATTTTTTCGAGAGTTAAGAAAAATTGCATGTATTAGCTGATCTTTAGCCACCTATAGGCCCATATAACTAATTGGTTGAAAAAATAAGATATAAACACCCTCTAATTATCAAAGAATATATTGATATACATTTTATTGGAAATGGTTCAGTAGTTTTCTATCAACTTTGGATAAACCAACGTTCTGTACCTATAAATATAGGGTTGCCATTGGTTGCTGCAGTTCTTGAAGTAAAGGTTCTGATACGGTCAGTTTCCCGGCATGCGTTTCACTTTTTAAATGTTTCAGCAGATCTCCTGCCTGACAGTTTTAACTGCCACTAAGTATATTTTTTGATATACTTATGCAATATTACCTATAACTAGTTCCGTAGTCAGGGGCCCCTCTCCCGATTTTTTTTATGATCAATAGTGGTATAAGTGCTTCCTAACTTTTTTCTGGCTATGGCAATACTTAAAGTGTATTACATGTTCAAGCTGTTTGACTGAGTGAAATATTTTGTAGACAAAAAACTGAAAAAGCCAGATGTCTAAGTAACTCAAAAATAGCCTAAATGTTTTAAAAATTATATCATAATATGTACATATATAAAAAGGTAATTACATATGCATTTGGCAAAACTTAAAACCATTCGTTTTTGATTCACACAAAATAACTAAATAGAGTTTGTCAAAAATTGGTTTTGCGTTTAACACAGTTTTTCCCATTTTTTTTTTCGTTTTTCCGATTGTTTTACTATTGACCATCCAAAGTACCAAATAGATCAAATTCGCTACCATAAATCACACTCAAAGTTGAAAATCTATTCATTTTTTCTACTAACAAAAATAACTTCAGACACAAACAAAAAAGGTGGGTAAGTGGATGTTGTGGCAGTAGGTTACAAGTATACTGTAACTGTAATGGATGGTGTCAAATTTGAATTCAAAGATATAATATCATTGTATAAGAAAAACGATTCTGAGCGAAAACGGTCAGTTAGCTTATTTATGATATTACCAAGTATATTTGGCAAACTTATGAAGAATCTTGTATTACATTTTAAAATCTTAGATTTAAAAAGGAAATTTTTCATGAATTTCTAACTCAAAATAATTTGCAAATTTTCGTCATTTTTACGTATTTTGTCAACACTTCATCGCTATCACTCAAAAAATAAACTGTAAATAATCTTTTTTTCAAAAATGTTGTTTCAATCATCAAATATTAAAACTTTTCGAAATAATGAGTGTAGACTGTAAACGTATCAACCTATGTCCCTTTATATAATATATATACTTATTATCTACCTGTGAGGCTATATATATGTGTATTTATATTTTATATATTTCATATTATATAGGTATACATTATATCCAAGCACACTTTATAAATATAAAAAAACATGTACTTACATAATTATATTTTTAAAATATACTTATCGATGCATCGATTGCTTCGTTTAAAGTTAAAATTATAATATGGTTATGAACATTTCATACATACATACTATATAGGTACATTAAATATTTATACATCAACGATAAGATAATATATTATACTAAACTTATTTGTGCATACTTTTCTTGTCATCATAATACATTAATACATTAATGTTGGTACCGACCTATATATTTAACAAACGTGAATGTTTTATTATTGTATTACTTTTATACGATTTTTCAAAACAAACATTGTCAACACAATGCTATTCGTATATTATTTCAAACAACTTGATAAATGATCATATCGATAAAAGTTATTTCCAGTTCTGACTTCAGAGCGAATAAGGGACGAAACTATTGGTTTTACATATTATAGTGATATATGTATATATATTATTTTATTTTCAGTGAACATTTTTAGAAGTATAGTGAAAAATGTCGTCCGATTTTACATTTTGCATATGCAAATGCATTCAATCGAAAATTGGATAAAAATTTTATTTTGATTTTTGGGTATATATATTGAAAAAGAAAAATGTTTTTTATTTTGTGATTGAATATTAGTGTATTACCCGGGGCCGTACTTAAGATTTTGCGCCCGTGGGCAACAACATTTTAGCGCCCCCCCCCCCCACACTTTGCTAATAATTAAATTTAAAACTAGTTGGTAAGTAATACTACTAATACTAATTATAGGTACTTGTGGGTATATTTCTACTTTACCGGGCACCCTTTTTTTTGCAATTTTTTTTTTTGGAAACTTATGTAGTTAAGTACGCTGAAAACGATGGTGAAAACCGAATTTGGGGCACGGACTTAATTTTGAAGTTATGGCCTAATGAAGTTCACTATTTCGCGATTTTTTTTTTCACTTATTTTGATTGTGATTGTGCCGTGGCTGGCAGTTGTCCGAAAAATGATAAGGTGGTTGTACGTGGGTTAACCTGTGGTTACCCTGTGACCAACTTAAGGTGGTGTTGCACAGCAAGTCGGGGGATATTTTCGATTTGCGGAGCGGAGCGACGGCGCCGAGGAGCGTAGCGACGAGTGCCGCTAGCACTGCATCACTGTACGATGTCTTTCATCGTATGATAACTATCAATTAGTTTAGATTAAAGAAGAATTAAGAAGAATTAAACTATAAGAAGTTCATGGATTACAATATTACATACTATGATTATACTGATATTATTAGCGTTTATTAATTAAAAAAAATCATATCCCGGAGCGTTGTCATCGTCACTGTCGTTATTACCTCTTATGCATTTCGGTGCATTATGTAATACACCAAAATTCTGGAGCATTTCTAT
The DNA here is from genome assembly GCF_005508785.2 of Acyrthosiphon pisum. NCBI lineage: Eukaryota > Metazoa > Arthropoda > Insecta > Hemiptera > Aphididae > Acyrthosiphon > Acyrthosiphon pisum. Next base: position 120,696,096 of record NC_042494.1, read on the forward strand.
TAATGCCAATCCTTCGTTTTGAAGAGACAGTTCTTTTAAGTCATATAAATTTAAACTCTAGACACCATTGTAATATATTTTTAAAGAAAATGTAATTTAAGATATTAGAAAAAAACACTAGTTTCTTATATAACAAGTGCAATACTGAAACGTTTTAGATATCTTTGTAATCTCATATTTAAATTGTTTTTGCTCAAAATACATTTATTATTTGTTATATTATCTTAATGAATGTCGTTAAGATAAAAATAATTGGTATATAGTGGTGTTTTCGAAATAGTCGTAGTAAACTAGTGTGATGCGCGAATGCGTAAAAATCGCGAAATAGTGAACTTCATTAGGCCATAACTTCAAAACTAAGTTCGTGCCCCAAATTCGGTTTTCACCATCGTTTTCAGCGTACTTAACTACATAAGTTTCCAAAAAAAAAATTGCAAAAAAAAGGGTGCCCGGTAAAGTAGAAATGTTCCCTTAAACTTTTAGTAAGAGTAACTTCTATGTTAAGAACTGCAAGACTATTAAGTCTTTCTGAAGACGTAGATGATCTTAAATAATTTTTTATTCTACGAAGTGTAGAAAAAGACCTTTCGGTTGAACAGTTGGAGGCCAAATTACAAAGGAACATTCTTAAAGCTACATCAACATAAGGAAAAATTGTAATTAATATTTCCAGTGTTATTAAGTGATACTTGACTACTTGTTTTCTTAGACAATACAACAGACTCAATTTCATTTGGTGACCCTTCATTTTCTTAATTTTTTTTAAACCAACAAAGTGTATAGGTACCTAATGAAGCTATTGTATTAATGTAATTTTAACTAAATTAGTATTAACTATTTTAAAAATGTATTAAATGTAACTAAGAGAGCTAGATTATAAAACATAAAACTAATACCTAACCGTCAATTGCTAAAAACACTTACCTTTTATTTCTTTTTTTGAAAAAAAATCAAATATTTTTGGAAGTTTTGAAATATTATTTTCAATTTGCAATTTTCTTATTTGGTTTGCAGCTCCGCTAAGTTGTTTTTTTTGATTCATTATATATCAATAATAAATATATTAAGTATAACTATATAAGTATAATATATTTTAATATGAATCTTATAAATGAAACTTAAACATAGTAAATCAGTTTTACAGCGGTGAGCGGACTTCACAAAACAGCACTACAGAGTAGGTACAGAAGGCAGACAAAACACAGTACAATTTTGACGATAGTCGATATGATCATAGACAAGTATAGGAACGATCAAGGATCAACGAATGAACGCAAAACAATAAAACAATATTATTCTTATCGTATGATGGCCGATGGATATGGGTATAATACTATAATTGTTGTTCTTAGCAAACCGTAAATACTGTGTCTAATGTCTATGGTTTTACCAGTGATATGGGAAATACGGGCGATACCGATACGGCTAAAAATAAATAATACCCGCCGTGACCGTGCTCGCCGCTCGGAAGTCGGAGGCCGTTGTAATATTCCGCGGTTGTACTGGTTGTAGATTGGGAAACAAATAACAATATTGTATAATTATTGTCAATTACCTAATATTTAGTATTTTGTATTATATTATATTTTAATTATTAATGTAATGTATAATTTTTCCGAAAACTTTTTTATAGTCTCCGTAAAAATTTTGGCGCCCCCTTGCCATATTCCAGGGGGGCTATTGCCCCTCCGAACCACCCATTAAATACGGCCCTGACATTACATATACCTATCCTATTATCCCCTATATCTATAAGGTGTAAAAGAAAAACCTGTCAATTATAATAATTTTTGTTTTATATAGTTAATTGACTTGTGCGCTACACGTATAATAAGGTATAACATTTTTTTTTTATACTAGAATACAAAATTTAAAATCTTATTTAAATTTTTTTGAAAATATTTCAAAACAGTCAATTAGTAAATCTGGGTTTGAGAAACATTTTAATTGTAAAAAACATTTATCTAAGTCAAGTGGTTTATTTTTTATGATTTTTAAAAATGTTAATTTTTTTGTAGTAAGACTCATTCGTTTTAATATCTAGGTAATAACTGTTTAAAAAAATATTTACATTTTAACAAGTATCTATTTAAAAAATCTCATAAAATATTTAAAAAAAGTATAAACTTTTTGAATTTAAAATGATCAACTTTATTTTACAATAACAATTAGATTTCGAAAAATTTTAAATTTTAAATACTTTTAATATTTTAAATATTTGTATTACTTGTCTAAAATTTTCTAAAAACCAGATTTATTAAATGGCCAATAAAAATAAAAAAATTATAAAAAAAATTAAAAATTAAAAATTATATGTGTAACGGAAAGGTATATATAATTAGGTATATATATTATATATTTTTTTCTTATATATAAGAAAAAAATTAAAAAATATTGATTGAAACAAAATTTATTTCATTTGTCAGGTCTTCTTGTCACACTCCGATACTAATATTATAATAGATGACGTACCTACCTATAATTACTTTCTAACTTGTTTTAATATAATACCTACAGTAACATAATTACATAGATCCTAATATATTCTAATTCGTGATTTACATTGTGATTGTATTACTATAGTTAGATATATATGATATATCTGTATGTATTTTTAATTGAAGATGATTTTTTAATTTTTGTTTTGTTCATAAGTCCTAATATACACAATACAGTAGGTATTATTATGTGCAAAAAAAAATGGCTTGATGTTTTAAATCTATAATAAAATAATAAAATTATAACATTTTCACTTCCAGCCAATACCCAGATTTTGGTGATCATTAGTAACTAAATAATTTCATGTCATCATCACAACTCATATTTTTAAAATCTCTGAGTAGAACAGTAAAAATATACGATTTTATTTTAGAGCAATATATGCTTCAATTTTCAACTTTGATAGTGGTTTCTAGTAGAAAATTGCATTTAGCCGGCAACTACACTGAGAGATTAAAAGTAGGAAATTCAAGTACTTTTTTTAAATAATTGGGAAAAACGAAGAAAAAAAAACTGTGGCAAAACGGGAATATTTATGCCACACGCATGCAGCACTACAGGGTCGTTGTGGAAATATTATTGGGGGAAAGTAGATGGAAAGGGGATGTGACCACTATAATTGCTGACTCGTGCAGTCAAAACATTGGTGTTTCCGACAAAACTTTAGTGTTATTTTGTAAGTGAAAAAAAAATGACAGTAGAGACTTGAAATTTTCAGTAAATATTTATATATTAGATTTTTATAGTCTTAAGAACTAATTATGTCTAAATTATGTCTATAATAATAGACATAATTTAATCAAAAAATAAATGTATTTGGTACCTTTACAATTTTTTTATATTTTTTATTAACCTAAAAAAAACATCAGCGACAATACGGTCATTAGTTGTTGCTGTTATATTAATTACAATTATTTTTTCTTATGTATACTCGTATTCTTAATTATAATATTTAAATTAAATCGAACAATTCAGATTTTCTTAAAAAAGTTAAAAATTGGTAGGTGGTGTCTGTGTTCGGTCTGAGTGCTGCATCTAGGGTGTTGGAGATGTTGAGTTTATTGAGTTCCTATGTGTACTGGAGGCATTCTGTAAGGATATGATTGACTGATGGTTCGGTAGGTACCACAGGTGGTGCACATTGGTTTTTTATCCTTTGCCATGAGATGTGTTAGTCGAGTATTCGGTGTGTCCGAGGCGGAGTTTATTATTACTTTTTCTCTTCTTATCGTTAGGGAGTTAGGCCAACTGAAGATGAAGTTTTTAATTTTTCTTAATTTAGTGATTTGTTCGAGCCAGTGTGTTTGCCATTTGATTTTAATCAGTTCTTTAATTTTGTTTTTTTATCTGCAAAAGTAGTAATATTTAATTTGGGGATATCTGTGTATTATATTGCTTTCTTTGCTTCTTAGTCTGCATTTTCGTTGCTTTCTATGTCATATTGTGGCTGTGCCCCAGAACCCAGATTAGTGATATTTTGATTCCTGTTTTACTTGCTTGGCTTATTTTTTGCTGTATAAGTTTTATTATATCTGTGGTGTTAGCCGTTAGGTGCCTATAGGTATTTTTGAGGCTCATGAGCGTGGAAAGTGAGTCTGACAGAATTATATTACTTTAACGGATGTTTCCATGGTCATGATTATGTATTATAATATGTTGAAATGTGTTCTATGCCGTTCTGAATTTAGCTTCGGCCGTGTATAGGTACTGTATATACTATATAGAACAGCTTTCAGAAAGTTTGAATCTGGTTATGAAATCTTCGTTAGTAATTGCTAATCCTACATCTTTTTCTGTTTTGGAGGAGTGTAGTAACAATTGGCATTTTTGTGTCCCTGAAGTATTTCATTTAAGTGATTCTTATATTTTTATTTAAAGGTAGTAATAGATATATAGCGTCATAGCGACTATGTATTACCCAAATGTAAAACAATTTAATACAAATTAGTACCTAAACATGAAAGAAATATCTTTATACCCCTATATCTCACTCCCTGTATCTTTATCAGTTATCTGATAAAATCGTTCCCACCTATAGGTAAAAATGTAAAATATATTTAAAATTAAATTAAAATAAACAAATTAGTCTATATGGAGGTAGATAATATACGTTACATCTAAAAACTAATTTAGGTAATTTGCACCATATGGAATTAGATGAAAGATAATTATGTAATCTACGCAATCTTGTACCTACATAAATAGTCATTTGTATTATTTTTCACCTTATCAAAAGTGTAATTTGTTTCATTTAAAAAAATAATTAATACCTAATAACTTTTTTTAATCTTATGAATGTGTATTTTAAATTATTCATCAATTAAGTTAATTTTAATAGATACATTTTAAGAAATTTATTGAAATTTGAAATGTACATTAAGTAAAATAAAATAAAACTTTATCTAATTGTAATTGTAACTTGTAGGTATACGTACCTACTTTGTGTATAAAAGAGTAATATTTCCGTTAGTAATAAAATATTTAAAATTCAATAATATTATAATTCATTGACCATTGTCCAATTTTTCGTGTTATTTAAATAGGTAATTTCATGTTATTTATTCATGTTATATGTGCCATAACTGATGTGAGCTCTGGAACTTCATCAGGCAAATTATAATAATTTAAATTGAAAGTGTTGCTCAAATTACCAAAATGTATTAGTATTTAGATCTTAGCTGTGGCACAAATTACATGATGTTTTGTACATTTTGGCGCATACATACGCACTTAAATGTACTCAAGACTTAAGTACATTAATACTTAGTATTAATACCGCAAATTAAAAGTAGGTAGGTACCTACTGAAATTTGCGCAAAATACCATCTCCCAAAAAATAGATGGATCATGTTTATGTTATACACTTATACCTACGACTTTTATACTTGAAGTCTTGAATCGATTTAAAAGTTACCTATAATCGAATCGAGTATCGACTAATCATTAATTAATAATTAGTAGGTAATCAGTATAGGTAACAGCTAACAAGTACAAGTAGATTTACTTATTATTTCATGAAACAATTATTAGTAGATACACGTACAGACATTCAAACTAAAATTTCCTTGAAATACGACTTAAATGCGTGTAATTTATTGTTTCAGTGATATTATTCAACTTTCATTTTAACGTTAAATGTTTGTGTTTTTAATATTATTTTGAATCAGATAGGTAATCGCGTTGTAGGGTTGGTCTAAAGAGGTGTTTCCCTTTAAAGGTGGCAATTATTTTCCCATTTCCTATATTCATGTATATTTGTGTTTTACAGAAACGATTTACCATTAAAGATTTCTCAGCGTGGAATAAAATTTAAACATATAAATGGTTTAAAATATACCAGCGACAGCTCTTTATCATGTATAAATAATTGCATTTTATCATAAAAATAAAAAATCATATATATATATATATATAATATTGTATTATTATTATTATTATTATTATGGATGTGTTACCTCCGCACTTATGTACCTATATATTTATACTTACGTGTGTGTGTTTATAATATACGACGTTTAGCATCCTAGCGATTTTGCAGCAGGACTGTTTAATATAATTAATATTGATCATTTATAGTCGTTAAATTCATCAGTGATGATAATGTTGTCATTAATATGCAACGACTCTTAGTGTTAAAGCTCTATCTATATTGCTCTCTCTTATTCTCTCCCTTAGCTCTACTCCCTATCCTATCTTAGTTATTCTCTATTCGTGCGTTTATATCGCACTAGCCACTATATGTACTAAGTATACAATATAATTTCTATAGGAAACGAATAGTCCACATTAATCAATATATTTTGTTTTATGTCGTTGACGTTTTGATTGAACTTTATTTCAAACATTTCAATGATATAGAACAGAGAAAACAATTTAAATTGCACACCTATACGTACAAATGGTTCAAAATGCAATGACGTACCTATACCTATACGGCTATATCTTCAGAATATTGATTATTAATTATTGATTATTAGATATTAAATGTAAGTCTATACTTATTTGAAATACAGTATAACCTGTCTTATGCGAACCCTTGATAAGACGGAATCCTATTCTGTACGGAAATTTTTTATGGTCCCGGCAGATTTCTATAGTTAAACATAGATTAAAATCTTGATAAAACGGAACCTGTTTAACGTGAAACGGAAAGCTTTTTTTTGGTCCCGTAAATCATATATACCTTTAACAAACAGAAAAACACATCATAAAATGAACAAAAATATTTTTGATGCCCACATTTATTTTGCTACTAAACAATTATTAAGGTCAGCGATTAAGAGGACGTGATACCCGCATGTGTTGTCTCCGTTTTACAAGTGCATAACATAGCAAATTATACTCAAAGCGGACCACGTGTAGCTCCGTTAG
>NC_042494.1:120703015-120703428 GCF_005508785.2 Acyrthosiphon pisum
CACATGTGGGTATCACATCCTCTTAATACGTATCGATAAATAACTAAACTTTATCTTGATTCTATAAGTTAGCGCTTATTATTGTCACCGTATAGTCGAAGTTTACCTGTCGTTTCGTATCGTCTTACCTACTTGTTCTCACAATGTCTAAAATTTGTTTAAGTTTAAATGAAAAAATAAAAGTAATCGAAGAAAGTGAAAAAGGAAATAGTGTTAAATCATTAATGAATACTTTATATGCGGAAAAACGAAAATTTATAACATAATTAAAAACAAAATTAAAATTAGAGAAGAATGGTTAAAAGGTAAGTTCATATGCAGTGCTCGAATTGGGAATTATTAAGTAGAGGAGCTCAATCCAACAATTTATAAACTGCGTTCCAAGTGCAAAATTATTAAACGCAGCCTCGTGG
>NC_042494.1:120706056-120708770 GCF_005508785.2 Acyrthosiphon pisum
AAAGTTGAAAAAAGCATTGCTACAGAAAAAACCAGACAAAAAACATTACCTGAGTTTTGGAATTTAAAATTTTATATTTAATCGGCCTACTATGTTTTATTATATTATATCATTTTATTAATACCTATTTTTTTATTATATTATATTATTTTATTAGTACCTACTAAATGTTTTTAAAATTTTAATTTATCATTATTTTGAAATATCTAATTAATATACTTTTTATTATAATTATTTACTAAAAATTAAAATTTATTGTAGCCCATGATATTTATTAATTTTTAATATTTTTATTTTTATTATTGACCGGAAAATGTTACAACTTTAATCGTGCAGTATATCGTAACTCTATAGTACGGAATTTTCCGTTTTATTCAGTTATAAGGAAACCTGTCTAAAACGGAAATTTTTATTGGTCCCGTGCAATTCCGCACAAGACAGGTTTTACTGTAATCAATTTTTGAACAAAACCTATTCGTATAATAGGTACAGTATATTATTATTTATTATTATATAGGTATTTAATGTATACCCTTATTAGTTATTACTTATTATCAGTGGCGGCTCGTGCTATAGGGCACACGGGCACGTGCCCCACCTAAAAAATTGAGAAGAAAGAAAAAAAATGTATATTAAATTATTAAAATTAAAATTGTATAGGTATTTATTCCATCATAATATAAGTTGGTAGTTGGTATATTATCAAATATTATCGAAAAAAATGTTTTATCAAATACGGGTGCTCCTAGATACGATACGTGTATACTATACTATACACATTGGGCGGCGGGCACAACGAAGTTGTGCCCGGATGACCCGGTAAACAGTACTAGATTTCCCCCACTTTTCGACACGAATTAATACGGCATTGCCGGGCACAATCGGATTGTGCCCGAATTCTATTTTTATTACGATTTACAAGATTTTGTCGGTCTTATCGCCTTCGTATTGTTATTGTCGACCGTCTTCCGTGGAACAAAATTTGTATTTTGATAACATGATAATAATTAATCATTATTTGTTCATTCTAATCATTATAACTACTGCATAATATTGTGTTATAACTTTTAATTATATTGTATTAAATATTATAACGGCATAATAATTATATTTAATATTTATTTTTAAACCATAATTTTTTTTTTAAATTATTTGTTGTGCAAGATATTTTATAAGCGTATAAGGTTTTGGTATCAAAGGTATCAAAACATTTATTTAATTTTATTTAAAAAATCAACAGGAATTGATGGTAAGTTCAAAGTTGTCATTGTGGAAAAAGAAGGAAATATTTGTGCCCCACCTTCAATGAACCCCACGAGCCGCCACTGCTTATTATACTATAATACTAATACCTGTTTGTAGTCTATTATTTATACCCTAGCTAACACTACCTATATTATAATTCGTTATTACTTACTTAAAATAAATTTCTATCAGAATAATGTTCGTGTAAAACTCAATTAATAATATCTAAAGGGACCGGTATCAGGAATAGGGATTTAACTTCAAGTGGTGGAGGGGTGGCTTCCATCAATCACCGTATATTTTAAATATGTGGTTCCGCTTTATGATGTTTATAATGTACATTGACCAAACTTTTGGGAGCTAAGCCAAAATTTCATATAGCACCCTTATAGATACGCATAGGCTATGTTAGTAACAATTTGCATTATTATTTGGTACGGTACGTTATAATAGTTGTATGAGTAAATATATTACTTATGTATAATCTTTATGGCTTTACATATCTGCTGCGTCTTGCTCTATACAGAAAAGTGAACACATACCTTCATGCTATAGTGACTAGCACAGAGAACATTTATGTTCAATTTATAGTATTAACTATTATTTACATTTTTCGGTCTGTAGGTAATCAGCTATATTTTGTAAGCGTATAGTAAGGGATAGTAATAATAATAATGGAACTCTGAAACAATAGTTATAAAATAACAATTACCACCTAGGCAGTGGCGTAGCCATGGGGCCGAGGCCCGAGGGCCATGCCCCCCCTCCATCAGCTGTATTTTTTTAATTGTTTTTATATCAGTACCTACCTATATTCACAGCAAGCAGTAAAAGTTACATCATACCATACCGCGTAACAAAAAGTCACCGCCGGCATCACCGGCCACCGCTGTAAACAAAGATAAACAAAGATAAGCGCACACCGATAACACTAATTAAAATAGTTAATCGCAACACCGTTCTAAAAACAGCTAATACAAACTTCCTCCTAAGTGATAACGCAAACGACGGAAATATTGATGACACCGACTAACAGTCGAACCAAAATCACCTAATGTATATAAAAAACTTAAAGCCTCTACTAGCTTATCTCCCAAACAAAATCAATCAGCCGCAACTCATCTCAAATCACTGAATAAGTCCTCTTTATGACGATACGAATAATATAGATACTGATCAACCAAATATTAATTAATCTGAAACTGAAACACATCCTCCATCCTCCATTTTTATAAAATCAAGTTTAAATTATAATGGTTTTTGTAACGCGATAAAAACCGCAATTGGTTAAAATTACTTTACATGCAAAAGTAATTTAAATGAATTTAAACTTCAAACGTTCACTCCTATTGGGTACAGAAATGTAATACAATTATTAAAAGAAAAAATATTAATTTCCACACATAAATTTCAACAAGAAAAATCATTCCGTGTAGTTATCCGTAATATACATCACACTACTGATCAGT
>NC_042494.1:120709293-120733481 GCF_005508785.2 Acyrthosiphon pisum
GGGGTTTATTTTTTTTTTTTTATCCTGTATACAACATTTCTACCAGAAGGAGTGCTTTGATTTCAATATGTAGTACCTATCTTATCTTTTAGCAAATCGGATTAAGATGGTACCTACTTTAAGCAGGTCATTTTTTGATTTTCTCAATAGTTATTTAATGTCACGGGAAAAACCACCGACAAATTACAAAAAACCTCTAAAAATGGGATTTTAATTTCTAACGCATTGTTTATCATCATAGACAGTAAAAAAAATAGAGAGTATAAACAAAAAATTTATTTCAATATTAATTCAAGTTACGGGCTATAATAAATAATAACAATATAAAATATCCAGACTGACAAACCATCTCCGCTCAGAATCGTTTTCCTTTTACAATGATATTATATTATTGAACTCACGTGTAATAAAATCCATCATACATTGACCCACTTGTAACCTACTGTACAGTAGAGCAACACCCACTTACCTGTTTTTTTAAATTTGTTTTATACATATTATTATTTAATACCAATTAAAAACTCGAAAATTTTAAATCGTCTTATAAATATTATGGTATATTTATTTAATAAAGAGTAATTGGGTGGTGTGGGAGGCTTTGCCCCCCCCCCCCACGGCTCTGTTTTCTGAAAATTATCTGGACCCTCCCCATAACAAATTCCTAAATACGCCACTGCTACTGATATAAATTACATAAAAGATGAACTTAAAGTGCATGGTTACACAGCGGTCCAAGTAGTCAATGTTCTCCAATGGCAAACAAAAAAGCCTGAGACTCTTTTCTTTGTTGATTTGAAACCTGACCAACATAACTCTGAAATTTTCAAGCTATCTTCTATCTGTTTCACAAAAATTAAAGTAGAAGATGCTCGTCCTCGTCAGCATCTAATTCAATGCCATAGTTGCCAAAATTTCGATCATACAAAAACATATTGTAATCACCAACCACTACGCTGTGTTAAATGTAGTGAATCGCATTTGACTGAAAATTGTCAAAAGTCAATCGACCAACCACCCAAATGTGTTCTCTGTGAAGGATAGCATCCTGCCAGTTACCGAGGATGTCCCTTTTATCAAGACATCCAATCCAAACGAAAATCCTTTCTTACAAAAAAAGCGAAGACTAATTAAAATAATACAATTTCAGAAACTAATGTACAAGAACCCACTGGCCACTGATAATACCTCTACATACGAAAGCCAAAATAAACTAAATAATACACAAAAAACTTATTCAGACTAAGTCGCTCAAAATCCACATACTATAATAACCAGCCCCAACATAACAATAACGATTCTGTAAATTTAACGAATCAACTTAGCTCATTTATAAGTGAGCTTAAATCTATTATTAACCCACTAATCACACTATTACTACAGTAATAAACAAAGTTCTCCTAAAAAATGATTAACATTCAAAAAACCGCTTCTAAACTATCTTAGTAACCAAAATCTCTTGGTACGTTACAAACTTTACCTTACACAATGACTTAAAAATAACAACTACCACTGAACTACCCAAAACAATATACAAACGTTTTCACCAAAATTTAACCACGCATAGCAATACTTTAATATCACACATGTCCTTCCTCACCGTCCCAAAAAATCCCGCCACGCAGACCAAAGCGCAAGTGGTGTAGAGACTTATTATATTAGTAAAGGAGGTGTTACCATTGGGTTTCTTCCTCAACACGATATTCATGTTACTTGATTCTGTTTTTTTTCCATCTAATTTGCTTATTGTAATTATTGTGTACAGATTATAAATTATCTTTATTAATAACAAAAAAAAAAAAAATATATCAGAACCTACGTCCATAGATATGTACCTATTATTATAATATGAATGGCGAATGCCTATATAATATGTAATTGATATAATATTATAGTGATAGAAATAATTGTACTTATTATCTATAGCAGCAATAATAGTATTAAGATTATAAACGTGAACATATTAGGTAAGTATAACTATTTGTATAGTAAAATAATCATAAGTAGCTAGGGCTGTGAATTTATTGGAAAGTGCATATTTTTTTGGTGATTGTAAAACATAGCTTTGTAAGTACATAATTTGAATTATGTAACTATAAATCCATCTATGAAACTTTTATTTTGCATATTTTTGCATTTTTTGACGTTTTAAATTTTTTAGGTCATTTTTTCGCATTTTTAGGTCATATTTTGCTTTTTAAGTATTTTTACATTATTTGCACTTGTAGTCCAATGCAACAATAAATACTAAAGGTGAATAAGGTACCCGGAAATAAATATCTTTAAGTTTGTTTTATTATTTTAACAATATAAATACAAAAAAAAATGTTTTTTAAATGTTTCAGGTGAATAGCATTAACTTAGGTAATGCAAGTGTAAATTCAAATTCAATCAACATTTTTATTATTTTTTTTAAATAAATAAACACTTTTTTGTAATAATGCAGAATGCTTAATATCCTGTACCTAATATTAATATAAATATAAAAATTAAATTGAAAACCATTTAAGATTAATTTTATACTATAATTTTTGGCATTTTATATTTCTTTTTTTTGCATTTTAAGTGCATACTTTATTGATTTTTTTTGACATTTTTAATGCATTTTTTAAGGTTTTTTAGTGCAATAAATTCACAGTCCTGATCATAAGTTATACCATTCATGCCGATTGCGACAGTGAAAACCGTCCAAGGTGGACGTAGGTACTATAATGTAAACCACATACTTACTACTGTTGTACGATCTGTCGATCATAAGCGGAAATCCATTAACATTTCAGGGGGGGGGGGGCTAATATTATTAACATAAATGTGAGTGGGAGGGATAAGTCCCCTCAAACCCCTCCACCTGATTTCCGCTAATGCTATCGATATTCACTTGTAATAATAATTACAAAAATAAAACAGAATAATAATATAGGTACCTACCTAATATTATGAAGTATAAGACATGAGTACCTCGTTAAGAATAAAGAATATTTACCAATTATCTTGTATTTATATAAGTTGTTTTCAATACATTATTATAAAAAAAATGTGTTAAATATTTTATTCATTTCAGCAGGATGTATTTGATGTTATATCTGGTTATATATTATAATAAAATATTAGTATACGAATTAGGTATCTCTATTTTTTTTATAGTGAAAACAATACAAATTTAATTTTTATAAGGTTCTTATCCACCCCTTCCCTTTTTAAAAACCCTGGTATTTACTCTATGACTCTACTGCACCTAGATAAATATTTTTAATACATATTATAATACTGAAAATTGAAATACGAATATAGACAATCTTGAAATTTGAAAAAGATACTTTTTAATTTTTTGAAAAGCATTTAAAATACCGTAAGTATTTGAATACTTAGTAGGCATAAAAAGTATTTGAATTCAAATACAGATATTTTTATTTATAGATATACATAGGTATAGGTACTTTCAAATTGTTTATACAGACAATTTGATTTGCTTTATAAACTAAGTGAACCATTTTTTATTAGAATTTTCACGTATTACATTATATTAATTGTATAGATAATTTTATACCATTTTTTTTTAAATTTTATTTTACTCGATTGCATTGAAATTATAAAATATAGAAAAGAAAAAAGAAAAGTATTTGATTGTTCAAAATAAAAAATAAACTTATAAACAGGTACTTTGAAAGAACCCTCGTAGCACAAGGTGTCCTTAAGGATTCTTTACGGAGTCCTTGTCAGGAAAGTAGGGACTCCCTATGGATTTCTATGACTGTCCCCACAATCTTTGAATGCTTGCCACAAGGATACCAATTCGGGAGTCCTCCGTGGGATAGCTGTAGGACTCCTACAAAGGATGCACAAAGGAATCCTTTAAAAGAAAGTTTGAACCATTTAAAAGTTGACATTTTTTCACGGCATACTAAGTGCACCAGATCAGCTAGTACATTACATATTGTGATACGTAAATACTTAATACTAATGTCCAATTAATTGTCCTTTCAGGAGTACTTTAAGAACTTGAAGGGGACTCCTATTGGTGTCCTATTATACCATTGATGAGGGAGTCCTTAGTGGGATATCAATAGGACTCTATTTGACTCTATTTTTTATGTGTTATTTGTTAGATTTTCTGTAGTCTAGACACGGACATGCACGGGACTAAAGAGGACTCCTTGCAGTATCCTTTTTATTAACTGTTTTGGAGTAATGAAATGGACACTACTTTACTCTCCGGTAGGATTCCTGGTGCTACTAGGGAAGTAGATATATTTAAAATACCTTGTCCAAGTACTTTTATTAAAAGTATTTAATTATAAATATTTGAGTACATAAAAAGTATTTGAATACTTTTAACTTCTGTATTTTACTCAAGATCTTTACAAGACTGTAAATAAAATGTACTCTATGTCTTCAGGGGATACGATAACGTGATTTGCTGTTTTTGTCTAACACATATGCGACATAGTTCTAACTGGTCCAAACATACCAAATGATCTGATATAGCGATAAGAATTCTAAAAACAGATTTGAATTTGTCGTCAAGTCTACTTTAAATCGACTTCCCCACATTTTTGAATTTTTGATTTTAACTTCTCCAAAAATTAAAATACGACAATTATTTTTAAATACTTTTTTAATATGACATTTTTAGGAATTTGGAGGATAATATCAACCAATAAACAGTGGGAAAGTCAATTTCAAGTAGACTTGACGACAAATTATTCAAATCTGTTTTGAGTTTTCAGATTTCTTATCGCTTCAACAGATTAATTGAAATGTTTGGCAAAATACACGTCTTAAATACATAGTAACTATGTCGCGCGTTTGTTAGACAAAAACAGAAAATCCTCTGAAGTGCGTGACATAGGGTTGTGACTTGTACGCGATCATATTTCGCCGTCTGTTGAGGATGCACTGTAGCCCATGATTGGAACAAATTATTATCGGAAATACTCACAGAGGCAGTGATAAACATGATAAAAAATTCAATAATAATATTATTTTCAATTACCAAAAGTACATTTTATTGTGGCGTTCAAGTGATTTTAATGGACTATTAAACAACTCAATAATTGTATAGGCGTGGTTGTACAATTAATAACTAATGCTTGTTGAACGACGGTCGTTATATGGTCGTATATAGTCTATTATAGTCGAATGTATACTCGGCAGAAATGTACTTATAGCGATCTTACAAAGTAAACTGAGCCAGTGTAATGGCAGAGTGTCCAATAGCTCAGATCAACGAAGACGATGAAGACACCCAAGATCGAGTCAGAATTGAACTGCAAGGGTACCTGAATAAGTGGACCAATTTTTTACACGGCTGGCAAAAGCGCTATTTCGTACTGAAGAACGGCACCTTATTGTACTTCAAATCACAATCGGAAACAGAGTGCGGATGCCGGGGTGCAATAAGTCTTCTGAAAGCAACTGTCAAGGTATGATAATTGATAAGGAATAGTGTTTAGTTTTTATAATTTCTATTTATTAATTATACAGTAGTTTAATTTTTTAGGTGCACGAAGTAGACGATTGCCGTTTTGATGTGTCGCTAAACGATTGTGCTTGGTATTTGCGAGCTGACTCGTCAGCAACTAAAAATCATTGGATAGATGTCATAGATTCGCTTAAAGCTGAATCTGGGTACGGCAGTGAAAATAATCTGAAGCGCAATGGCAGTTCACTTTCTATATTATCCAGTAATATGTCAACTATGTCACCGGTGTTTAAGAAAAATAAAGGCTTACAAGATAAACTCAATGAACTTGTAGCATTTAGGGGTATTTTAATCAACCAAATTGACCGACTTCAAATGTATTTTGATACATGTTTAGCAGAATTTGCCTCTTCGAACGGTAAATATTTTATTTACAATTTTTCCATGGAAAATGTTAATGCCTATAATACTTAAAAATATTTTAAATTAAGTACCAAAACAAATTTTCTTATACCTTTCTGCTATTATGTTATAAAGTGTTAAGTAAAATAGATAGGTTATTGACATAAGTGCCTAAACAATACTTAAACTAACTATTCAGGTTGGTGAGAGCTTGTTATAATGTTGTTTTACATCGAGATGAATAAGTTTGAACAATATAAAGTAAATAGAAATTATAATTTAAGTTAAAGTGTAAAAAAATTATGATTCTTTATATAAGGTAATTCGTAAGTTTCCTACCTAGGTACATTTTTCTATGTAATTTTATGTTACTGAATAAAAAATATTAGGTGTGATAGGTAGTTATCACTTAAAATGGCGGATCCAGGGTTTAATTTTTGGGGGCCTCCTAAAAAAATTACTTCCAAGCCATAAATAACACTTTAAAATATTTCTGTAAGTTAAAGAGAAGTCTGTTGTCTGTTGAAGAACTGGAGGGGTGGCGAGGCCCCTGTCCCCTGGATCCGCCACTTGTCACTTATTAATATTATAGACAGGAGGTATTTGTTTTAAGAAAGGGTTTTGGGTTTTAGTAAATTAAATAGCTGGTAAATTATTATAAAGTTTATTAAGTTATTTATCTATATTACCCATGACAAATGTTTAGAAAAATGTGCGTTTCTTACATTGTTCTTATGCTAACTACAGCAGAAACCGTTTATAATGAAGTTCAAGGGACCAAAGAAAATAGGTCATAATAACCGGTTTTTATTATAACCAAAATGACTAAAAAAAAATTGTAACTTAATACATATTATTATTATTTATTTATGTAATGTATAATATAGAAAAAAGTAAAGATAAAAACATTTAATTATGTACATATTTAAATTGATTAATTAAATTATTATTTTTAAAAAAATCTGTTATTTTAGATCAAACTTTGTTAAAAATCACTATCTATTTTTTTTCTAGTTCTTCAAAATGTATCTTTGGGTTTACGTTATTCAGAGCCATATAATTTGCTAACATTTTTGCTGCATTGAACACTGCACTAATAGATAAATTTTCATCGGGAGTATCAGCTTCTTCTTCTTCCTTGGGTTCTTCAGGTTGGTTAATCAATGAACAAATAAGTTCTTGATCACTTATTAATGATTCTGAAGTTAGCACATCATTATCAAAGCTAACATAATATTCATTTATGTTTGGGAAACTTATGTCTTCTTCTTGTTCTCCTTGGACTGCTTGTTGTGGTGTCGCATTATTGAAACTATCGTGATAAAAACAATTTTGAATTGTTATCTCTTATACTTTTTCCCAAGCTTTAAAAATCAGTAATATACCATCTAATACGCTGATATTATCGCTCGGTTTTATCGGTTGTAATAGTAGCTTTGATAAAGTAAAGTCATAGATAAAATATTATTCTAATATAATCAAAAATAACCATTATAACATCCGTATAGTCATTATATAGACGTCATAATAACCGATATAAATTAGTACATATAATATAGGAGTTTTGCAGGGACCTTTAATCTAAAGTCATTACAACCGGTAACCGGTGTCATTATAAACGGTTTCTACTGTATTTACTATCAGACTTCTTATAGAATATTTCTTAATTTTTAGATTCTGTATAATGTTGAGCATTTGGTAATCCACTGACTATTAAATAGTCCGCGTCAAACGAACTGGCAAGGTATTCTGCAGTTGGTACATCAAATTAATTTGGGGCGTTATGGTTTTTGTGTGTATATGTTACCACTTCAATTGGGTAAGGTTACAAACCGTCAATTAGTTTGACACGGACTCTAGTTAATGTACCTATATAACAATGGTGGTTCAAACCCGGTTTATTTAAATCATGACATTTACAAAATAATTTAATAAGCTTGTGGGTGTCCTAAATCAAATCACAGAATAAAAATTCTCCAAAAAACACCGGAAACACAAATGCTTGTCCTTAGGAAAAAATTGAATCAATATTTTTAAAATGTTGAATAAATACATCATTATTATTTTTATTATAAAAATAATATACTGATACTTAATTAATATATAAAATTAAATATTGTATAAGTTTAACAATTATTATTTAATAAAAGTTAAAAAACCAAGCTACACTTAATGTTTAAAATAAATATTGAATAAAATTTAATGTACTTTTATTTATTTCATGTTATAATTTTCATATAAAAATAAAATGTATAATTCTATAAAAAAAAATTAAATAGTTATTATTACTCCTATATAATAGCTTTCTAATAAATAAAAAACCTGATACAATTTAATTCAGTACCTACTACTTACCTATATTATATTGAAATTATAATTTTTTTATGTTTAAATTTAGGTATTGCAATACTTATTTTTCGTGAATTTTCATTAAAGGATTTTTATTCTGACTACCCATTTTTTCTGTACCTCTTTATCTGAGTAAGGTGATAAGTGATAACCTCAAATAATTAATTTAATATCTTCATAATATAAAAGTTATTAATAGTTGAATACATTGAGTATTAATATAAACATGCTGTTGATAATGTTCAATACTTGACGTAGATAATGTTAGTTTATACTGAATAAATATTAATTACTAATTACTAATTACTTATTAATATGGTTAAGTTACATTGTTCAATAGCTTATTTATCTTAACAAAAGTATTCCTATTCTTCTTGTATATGACCATTAAGATTTTACTGACCTATTTCCTTAGCATATTTCCTTCCATTCTTCTGTATCCATTGCTAGCTCTTGCCATTTCTTCCCAGGTCTATAGTTTTAAACGTCACCTTTTACCTGATCTTCCCTTCTTGTCTGGCATTTTAAATAGCTGTTTAAGTTTGTCATTAGCTATAAATAACAAATAATAAAACTAAGTTTAATTAATTAATAATTATGCTACCATAATATACTCTATTCAGGATAATAACCATGCGCAGTGACTAGTTTTCATTAGTAGCTATCAAGCAATACCTGTATGTCATCTAACCAAGTCTAACATCTGTATATCTGGTGATTGTTATGTAGCGAAGATCTCCAATTCACAAGTTGACCACTGAATTGTTTCTCAACCTGAATGGAGTGCATAATATTAATAATAATATTAATTATAATATTAATATAGGGCGTTAATAAATTATTGTATTTGAAATTGGATTTAAACTGTCTACTAAAAGCATAAAAATATTATTATTAATGCTTCTTAATTTGCTAAAAAAAAATAGGGACTAGAGCTATCTAAAAGATCCTGATAATATAATATATATTAGTATTAATACAGATTTGCAAAATATTCTTCAAATTTTAAGTATAACAAGAACATTTTTTTGTGTGAATACTATAACTAATGAATAGGTGAGTAAGCAAAAAATGTGGATTCCTCTCACTGAAACCTATTATTTAATACTTATAATGTAGGTACAATAGGTTCATAATAATGCTATAAAACCATGCTGTAATATTTTACATTATTATTTATAGCATGTTTATTACTATTCTTCTCTAATTATAGAGATCAAATTTAAAATTGTTGTTTTATCAAATATACTAGGTATAAATAATAAGCCTTTTTAGATTTTACAGTTTGTTAATTAAACCAAATTGAAATTAGTGACATCCTAAATTATGCAAATTACAATTTGTATTAATAATATTTCTTTATACTAATATTGTTTCTTTTAAATGTGTATAGTATAAAATATATAAATATATTTTTTTAACATTTAAAAAAATATTTATGCCTATGACATTGCATTCTCAGTGACTAATGTTTATTAGTTATCTAATAATATATTAGTAGTTAGCATAAATTGAACAGATAATTAAATACAGGTTTTCAATAATCTTCAAGCCGTGGTGTATAAAACGCTTATTTCCTTGAACTAAACCATGGATTTTTATAAGACAAATATTCAACTTATATTAAGTAGAGTATGCATTCTACCTGCCTGCAACCTATACTACATTCAGTGAGACAATTAATGTGTGCTAAAACTAAAGCTGTATCTAAGTCCCCCACAACAGCACCAACTGCTTTACAATTTTTTTTCCCACTAGTAAGAAAATATAATATTAATTATAATAATATAATTATTATGTTGCCATAAAGTATATTTGTTACGTAGTATATATTGGTTTCAGAAATATTACCATCACAGTTATATTTTAACTTAATCAAACACTCATTATTCATTTAATTATTTATCAGATGTCTAATTTATTAGAACTTAAATGTCTGAATTCTTGGTAATTAAAAATGTGTATAAATCACCTATCCATCTAACTTATTAAAAGGTTAGGAGAATAAAGTAATATAAATTTATATATAATTTTACTAAAAAAATACTAAATAGTGATAACCAACTTTATTTTTGTAGTTGAAATTAGTATTATGAATTAAAATTGAATAATGAATGTAAATATACCTAAATTTTTTTCAATGTATGCTTTGTAAATTTAAACTTGTTCATACTCAAATATTTATTCATATAAAATTGTCAAATGTTATACGATATAAAGTTATAATGTTATAAAGACATCCATAGATATGAGCCCACAGAACCATGATTCATAATATTTACTTTTTAAGTTCTCATTAGTTATTACTAAAATTACTTATTATTTATTAATATTTAATACAATCATTGTATAATTATCATGAATTGTGACCATTTTGATTAATATATTATAATTTTATTACAAAATACAATGTACCTACCTACCTATAATTATACTAGTGTATAATACATTTATTCATTCATAAATCATAATTCATACAGTTTACGCTGTTATTCAAATTTAATAGATATTTAAAATAACCTAGCTGTAACATACAAATCTTATATATAATGTTTACCACTTATAAGTAGAAACATTATAGTAGTTTTTTCTAATTTTCTAATTTTCTAGTTTTTTTTTTTTTAATAAACTTATTATTAATTGAAGTTCGGTAAAGTTAATAGTATTTGTTAACTTAATTTAAACTTAATTGGTGTATTAAAAATGTTATTAACTTAACTTTTAATTTAATTTTAAAAAAACTACTCAACTTTATTTAACCAAGTTGAAAAATATCATTAATTTGCCCAGCCTTGAATATGAATATTGTACATTTTGGCAATATACTTGATTACCTGAAGCTTATATTATAATATGTTAATTTGTTGATAATAATTGAAGATTGTAGGTAATAAAGTTTATATATAATAAATAAGGCAATAACCATTAAGAAAGCAAATTTGTACATACCTTATATCTATTGTTTTAATCTCTAAAATGGAGCTTCATTATTTTTTTTTATAAATAGGTAATGCATGATGATAGAAATTATTTTTCTTAGGTATATAACAAAACATGAACATCATATTTCTGATATGATTTTAATGAAGTGTTTAAAATTTGCTAACCAAATTAAAACAGTGTGAATACTATTGTTGATTATTGAAAATTTTTTGTATAATATAAATATTTGTAAAATATAATGTAAAAAAGAAAGGTTTAATAATTAAAAAAAAAAATCCTTAAAAAAATGTACCTTAAAAGTAAAACATCCTCCATTAAATTTACTAAAGTAAATTAGTATATTAGAAAATCTACTAATGTACTATGTATACGTGTATCTCAGTAATATATTTAAATAAGATGATAAAAGAGTAGACTTTGTACATCATTAATTATGATAGCCCCTATATTTATATAATATTACACCAAATAAATAATGTTTATTAAAAACCTATCCGGATGTTTACAATTAAAAAATAAAGAATTATTTTATTGAATATATTTGATTTTTATATAATTCAGTTATTTTTACTAATGCGAATAAACATCATTGATTATAGAATATCATACTTAATAATATATTGGATTTTTAACTAATTGTAATTGCTGAAGTAAGTTAACTAATTTTAATATTATGTTTTATTTAATACTTAATACTGAGTGTAGTTATTATAACTATACATAATAAAATAAACTATTTGAATTTGAAAGTTAAAAAATGCTTTTGAGTGATTGTCAATTAAAAAAGTGATAAATTCCACTTCTCAAAAAAAATGTCATGCTTATAAATTGTTATGCCTTATGCTGATAATCTATTAAGAAAATTGATAAATAACCTAAATGGTTTGAAGTACCACCCATGCTTTGATCTTTTAAGGTGACACAGTATGATAATGTTTGAGCATCTATTCAAAAAATGGTTCACAGAATAAAATATAATTTAAAAAAATAAAATGAAACATACTTTGCTAAGAATCTAAAACAAGTGATTATTTAATTGTTATAAAATAAATAATAACTTACTATTGTAGAACCAAATAAAAAGGTCACTATGATATTCCTTTGCATAAAATAAAATATTTTATAGAATGATTAACTGATGTAGGTATTGTATTGTTATCATTGCTCAGAAGTACTTATAAATTATACTGATACTGTATAATATTTTTGTGGACTATTACTGATATTTAATTTTATACTACATACTTTCCAATAGTTATTACTTATTATCAAACAACACATTTCAGTAACATTTTCATTTGTGACTTTTTTAAGTTGGATGTGTTGAGCTCAATACAACAATAGACAATAGTATTTGTCATATAGAAAAGTTGTGCTGTGCAATAGTGTTAGATATGTAAATATGGTTTATTTACATGCTCATTTTTTTAAAATGTTATTTAGTAACATAAATTAATTTAAACACAATTGTATTGTTGTTCTGAAGCTAAATAAAAACAGCTAAACATTGCTCTTTGTTTTCGTATTAAATAGGTATGTAAGATTGTTGATATTTTAAAAAATTATTTTATTTCAAGAATTCTATTGTAACTCTGAAAGAAATATGGTTATTTAGTTACTGAAAACTTATGTAATGAAGAATGAACAGATAGATTAGATAGGCTAAGCCTTAGCTGTGTAGGTAAAAATTGTTGTTAGTATTGCTCTTAAGTCTTAATAATATTACCTGGTATCTAATATGTTATTCAGTTTATTAAAAGCTCTTACTGATTCATCTTTCTATTGATAATTATGTCACATAAATTCGGATAAAAAAATAAATTGTTCTAACCATTACTATGATTTTAAAAATATTACAATATAAATACATTAATGTTGCCTAATTAGTTTCTAGTTGGATTTATATTACATTGAATTTAATGACCTATTTATTTATTAATTAGTATAATTTAATGATTATTTGTCTCTGAAATAAACTTTTAATTTCCTAGTTTTATGTGTAGGAATTTGAAAGTATAGTGTTATTTTATTCTTAATTATTTGTATTTAATTTGAAAAAAAGAACGAAGTAACTTATTACAGACAATACAATAATACAGTGTATAAAATATAATGTATACATTTTTAACCTTTTAACTAATTATTACCACACACGTTCTATTGGCCATGGTATTTTAAAATATATGTTATCAATACAAGTATGGTTTACAATTTATTACTATAGAATATATTTTATTTTATTTGATATTTCCAATCTCTTGCTTAACTTCACACATATAATTTAAGTATATAAATAGTAAATAATAAGTATTTATTTATGAAATTCTTATTATCTTTATTATAAATATTTATTATTTAATGTAAGTACATATTTACATATAATTGTTATATTGTCACCTATAGAAAAACTGATTAAATTACTGTTGCATGATGATAAATAATTGTAATATTATGTGTCCTTATATTTATAATTATTATTATTTAAAAAAAAATTAATTGGAAACTTTAAAATATAGGTCAATAGTATAATATTACTACAATTAATGAGTTATTGTTATGAAACAAATACTTCTGTATTAATTATATAAATTAATAAAGTTTAACTATAATTGCTAAGATGTTTTACTTTAATTTCTAGAATATAAATAGTAAGTGTTAGGTTTTAATTTAAGTCAGCTTACATTGAAAAAAAATGTAGAATTCCCTTAAAATAAACAATGTTTAGGTGATTGGGGAACTAAGTGATAACTTAGTTTTATTGTACCTATTATAATTAATTTTATGACACGTTTCTACTCATAAATCAATTCAAACTATTTTGTTCAGACATGTGCATTCGATTTTGTACCTACTCAGTTATTCTATTTATTTACCTTAAAACCTTAGCAAGTAACAATATTCATCAGTTTGGTAGTAAACTTATTTATATACTTATACATGTCTTTAAACTGTATGTATCAATTTAAATGTTTTTTTTATGTTACCAATACCGCTTATCAATAAAAATTATTATTTAATTGTGTATTTTGTATATTTTGTTTTTTTCTAGAAGGTGTATCAAAAAATGAATCCTATCAAAAATATACATGCGAAGCTTTAGATTTCAAAGGTGAAGCAGTAGCATTTAAAGCAACATCGTCTGGAATCTTAGAAATTTTAAAACATTGTATTGAAGTATGTTTTAAACAGAGAATAACATTTACCTATTACATTTTTAAATATTTAATTTTTTCCAGGTTATGAATCAAAGAGAGACAGCGTGGGAATCTATGTTGGAGAAAGAAATAAATAACCGGAAAGATTTAGAAGAAGTAGTACGGACATTATCTTTAGTTGATGGGCTCACAGATCAGGAGAGAGCCCAAGTACTTGCTGGAGCTGATTTAACTGTAAGTATAATTATTAATTATTTATCTGTAGGTTTTCCACTATTTCAATATAAATCATCCAATTTCATTATATGTAAAAATACTCTGACTATATATTATAGTTAATAGGTGTTAATAAATTAATTCAAGATCATCATAATTATAAGTTCTTAAAGAAATTATCTACCTATAACAACTAATGTTTACAAAAATAAATGTATTGTTAAATGTTCATAATGAACTTATATTTTAATGAGGTCATATTTACTGAACTGGTCATAGTACAAATATTATATTATCAATATATTATAATAAAAGTAGATATGAAATAATATTAAGATAAAAAAATTTTGAATCGCTTCTTCTATATGTCAGTAAATTATTAGTTATTATTTATAATCAGTACTTACCACTGACTTAACATTAAATGTTATACTATAAATTTAACCATTTCATTTTTTTAATTTGTCGGTTTTCGTGTTAAGTTCATAATGAGTTCTATTTCTAAAAAGGTAATAAAATTATAAAATAAAATATTTAATACAATTTAACAATGCTTTTATGATTTAAGATTGAAATGAGTTTTTGCAAAAAAAATTTAAGCATTTTTTCTGTTCTAAAAAGTATCTTCAGATAAAAAATATATATCATGTGAAACCTATACATTCAGACTTTAAAATGTAAATAGTGGATAAACTATAAATAGTGCATTTTTCATTGTATATTTCTCATTAAAAATGTTTCAATAGGTTAAGTATTTTATTATTTATAAACTATGTGGATTAACATAATATATTGTATTTATAATAGTGCTTTTTTCATTAGCATTAATTTAAAAATAATGTGACTACATTTTTTAATTCTTATGTTGTACCAACTTTCTAAGAAAAAAATTATTATAATACAATACCTATTATTATTTATTTATCTTAAAAAGTGTATTATTTGATAAAATTAAAAACGGTTTTTATGGTTTATTTTAAATTAAAATTCAACTATAGTATGTGTTACCCAAATAAACTAAATAGCCTAACCATAAATTATTTTAATATTCTTGTTCGCAAATATTGTTTTCTCAGTTTAATAATAAATTATTTGTTCTATTTTACAGGAACATTCTACTTTGGCTGAAGATGAATTTTATGACGCTGTTGAATCATCCAATGATAATTCTGCTGAGGATGCTAAACAAAGAAAAGATCAGTTACTACAATGTACTAAAAATAATGTTCAAACACCTCAGACTAATTGGGGTGAGCTGATAAGAGCTGCTGCCACAAATGCTTCTTTGAAACATACATATTGGCCAGAAGTAATGTCACTGTTTGATATTATACATTGATAAATTTATATTTTAAATATTTTTGTACTAATTGTTAAATTTAAATTTAACCATACAATTGAGTTAATCTATAATGTTGTGTTTTAAGATTGAGCGAGTAGTTGCCGAGCAAATTAGATCAGCTCGTATGGGTCTTGGTAAAGGAGCTTGGCAGTTGTTTGTCGAAGATGGGGAAATGAAGATGTACCGAAGAGAAGTCGAAGAAGATGGATTAGTTGTTGATCCTCTGAAAGCTACTCATCAAGTGAAAGGAATAACAGGTCGAGAATTGTGTCATTACTTTTTTTATCCTGAATACAGATATGATTGGGAAGGTATTATAAAATAATAATTTATAAATTTTCCAACTATAATTTTTAAACTCTTGAAATTAAAATATTTGGTCTCCAGGTACATTAGAAACAATGAATGTCGTTGATAAAATTGCCGAAGACACTATATTATTCCATCAGATACATAAACGCATTTGGCCAGCAGCACAACGTGATGCTACGTTTTGGTCACATCTTACACATGTTCCTGATGAAGAGAATAAGTCTGAAGACAGCCCTCACATGTGGGCTACCGTCAATAGTTCAGTAGAATTACCATCACATCCTGTATGTTATTAAGCTATTAAAAAAGTTCCTTGCGTTTCATTTATATTTAATTTATTTTGTTCTTGATCAGTTTTAGAACTTCAACTTGTTACGTTACTAAATTCAATATCATATTTTAGAAAACAAATACATTTAATAACATGGAATTCAGTAGATTATTGAAATTGAAAATATTCATGTTTTATTTATTTTCAGCCTAATGGAGGTAAACAAGTTCGTATTTATCTGACTATTATTCTCATGGGTCAAACAATCATATCCCCCGCAGCGAAGGGTCGTGAGATAAAACGAGATGATATTACATGTAAAATTACCTATTGTGCTGTTGGTAAGAACATAATAATTTTATATTTACAATACTACACATTTCATTAGAATTATAATTTACAATATTGTCGCTTAGGTTTAAAAAGACAATTTTTACTGATAAGACTCAACTTTAAAAAATGTTTTGGGTTTTTGGAATTTTTAAATTTCTTT
The DNA here is from genome assembly GCF_005508785.2 of Acyrthosiphon pisum. Taxonomy (NCBI): domain Eukaryota; kingdom Metazoa; phylum Arthropoda; class Insecta; order Hemiptera; family Aphididae; genus Acyrthosiphon; species Acyrthosiphon pisum. The sequence continues at coordinate 120,726,196 of NC_042494.1, forward strand.
TTAATACAATATCAAATCAGCCATATCTAAATGTATATAATCAATTAAATGCAACTTATTTATTTTGTAGATTTTTTCATTGGTTTTAGGGAAACCATCAAAATTAAGAAATATTATATTTCCCTAGTTAAGTATACAATCCTACTACATTAACTTCTAAAAAGTTCCTGGTCTCATGATACGGCTATCTCTACACTTTCAAATTTAGTAGTATACGCACCAGACAACTTGGTGCAGGCGCGTGGTTTTATTACATGGTAGCTTAGAATGGTTAAAGTGTATTTCTTCATTTTATGTTACATAATATATAGTATTTTTTACATACATAATATTATATTATATAGGTAATATGAGGAAAGGACAAGCTCTGTTTGAACATTAAAAAAATTGAAATAATAAATCTTTTTACATCCATCTTTAAATTATTTGAGTAGGTACTATAAAATTGTACAATATGTTAGACTTTGCAATTTAATTATGCTGAAAAGTTAAATTGGTTTTTTTTTAATCCATTATAAAGCATAGTATTACACAATTGAAGTCTATTAATATAAAATTGTGTGAATTGTTTCTTTTTACAGTAAATCCAGGCGGCTGGGCACCATCTTCTGTTCTCAGGGCTGTGTATAAACGAGAATATCCAAAATTTTTAAAACGTTTCACTGCTTATGTGTTAGAAAAAACTAAAAACTTGCCGATAAAACTTTGAACGATCATATCATTGAACTATTTTGTTCTGCAAATTGGTTAAATTCTTTCTTTCTTTATTTATTGTTTTATTGCTAGTAATTTTTCCATTCTTGCCTTCACTGTGTTGTGTGATATATTTGTATACATATTATTGATATGCTGTATATTATAATATGTTAAAGATGAACCCGGGTTTCATAATAAACTATTATTAAAGTAATGAATTGTTGTAAGCATATTATGTTGTGGCTTCCAAATTGTACCAAAAACCATATAAATTGTTTAGTTTATTTGATTTTTTTAAGTTTTGAATATACAATTTTAATTGTAATCTGTTTTTTAAATATGTATTTACTACCTACTCAGTGTAATATTAATATACATTTTTTTTTTATAATATATACAATATATAGGTTTATTTAAACATAACGTCTTTGTAAACTGCTATTAACAGCTATTCATGGTGTTTGTTACCATAGAAATGCTTGAACATGGCAATAATGCCAATGGATTAGATATAGGACTGATTATTGTTTTCTAGCTTATTTAAATACATTTTTTGTTGTACATTTTTATATTTATATTGCCTAAAAATGTGAATGATTTGCATAACTACTTTTTTGACTTGTGTGCCTACATGATAACTGAAGATTTCTTAGTATGTAAAATGTATTTTCATCTTTGATATATATATAAAAAAAAAATTTGGATCACTTAGTATGAAAAATAACATTATTTTTGTCAGTCTGATACAGGTGGTACCTACCAGTAGGTCCTACCTACGTTTTAAAGAATAAATTCACACGATGCGTTATCCAAAACATCACGAGCGTGTATTTGTTTACCTCTGTATCGTTCCTTCACCCATAATATTATTAACAATATAGTAGGTATTATAGCTGATTTTTATCGTCGTTTGGTATGTGGTTGGGGTTGTTGATGGCGATATTATAGTGTCGTTGCCTAACAACCCGCACAGCCAATAATAACTGTACGTCTGTGCATAGGTACCTACAGTAAAGCTGTAAAAGTTGTTGCCGTATCTGCAGCTCGACCGCGCTCGTCTTCAGCGACATGGCCAATAACAATAAGCTGGATTTGGTCACTTCGGATTTGTTCAACGACCAAGTCACTCTGGGTCTGTTGACCGTTCTCGGTGAGTTTCGAAGCCTGCAAGCACACAGCATTAAAATACGATTCCCTATCGTTATAACTTATATTTTACTGTCGCTATTGTATTCGCGGTCAGGCGGTCCCACTCGGACATAATATTATGACACCCACCGATTTTTACGCGTAGGTTGCCACTCTCTGTCCACATTCATTTATAATAATTATGCGTATAGACTTGACCTATGTGAGTTTCAGTGGCATATAATAATAATATGTACCTTTTACTGTAGGTAATAGTAAGTACGTATTACGTACCCAGGATACTACGTATACCCTGGGTATATACGATAGCAATATCATACTGTAGGACAGCCTATAGCTCAAGCATTGCAGCATACTAGTTGCATTGATTAAATATACCATAATATACGAATTGCCTTCTGGCCCTCCCATAGTCCCATTCTTATCGTAAACAAAAACTAGTTGCCTTCCAGTCACGGATCCAAAGATCTGGGAGAGGCCCCAACATTTTTTTACAACAAATACAATTACAATATAGGTACACTTCTTTATTAATTTAAAATTGTTCATATATTGCACAATATTGAATGCACAGTCCACAGATATGTATAAAATATTATATTATCATGCGTACATAGGTAGGTATCTGTGATTAGAATATAATAATATCAGGATCCATAAAGTTATAAAAAGAATTGGAAAATAATATGTCAGGGGGAGGTGTGGCTGCCCCCCCGGATCCGTCTCTATTACCTCTAATATAGACTTAACTGGGTACAGTACCTATGCCTAAACATTTTGAATAACAAAAATAATTATAAATGTGTATGTTTGTTTGTACCCACTTATGTGATTTGTAATATACCTACCTACATAAGATAAGATAAAACAAGACGTATTAAAATATTGATTATAATTACATGACATATTTTGTAATAAAAAAATTGATAAGGGGTCCGCGATTTCTAAAAATCTTCCATTAGGGGCTCGCATTCAACAAAATTTTAAGAACCGCAGAATATTCATTTCTCATATACATATAAGTACATGACTACAACACATTAGGGTACGACAACATGCACATTAAAGTACAAAAATATAAACTTCTAAAATAATGAACACATCGCAATGACTTGACTTCGTAATTTTGCTTGCGGAATTCAAATATAATTGGCACAATTAAAAAATATGTACTTACCTAAATAACCCATAGGAAATAGCTGCCAACCAGATTCAGAGGTTATTCATAACTTATAATAATATTCTCAACATTCAGATATTAATAGTTTTAATATTTAAAAAAGGTGGGCAAGTGGATGTCGCTCTGCTGTACAGTAGGTTTCAAGTGAGTCACTGTATAATGGATGGTATTAAATTTGAATTCAATGATATAATATCATTGTATAAGAAAAACGATTCTGAGCAGAGACGGTATGTCAGTCTAGGTATAAGACATATTATATACTTTTATCTATAATGGTATTAAAAAAAATTGACATATAATATGTATCTACAATAAATTCCAAATTAATCATGTCACAATTTAAATTAGGTACAACAAACCGTGATACTATCATAGATATATAATAGTATTATAGGTACTTTAGAAGTTTCAAGTAAGTACCTGCGAATAATATTATACAATCACAAGTCACAACAATAAATAACTAAAATAGTTATTCTAGGTTTTTTAATATGTAATTTCGTCCAAATTTGAACTTAAAATGACTATAAAAATAAACTGTGCTTATGTATCTTTTAGATTTTTTGGTAACAGAATCAACTACTTACGTGGAATCTTGTTTTAAATGTTGAATCCTTAGATATAAAAGTCGAACATTTTATACATTTTTAGCTACAAAATAATTATTCAATTTTAAATTTGATACATTTTGTCAAAATTCGACCTTCAAATGCTTATAAAAAAAAATTGTGCCTATGTATTTTTAATATTTTTCAACTGATATTGTAACAATATATCAGGAGTCTTGTATTAAATGTTTACACTTTTTGGCCCAACAGATGAAACTTTATTGATATTCATAGAAAATAAAAAAATTGAAATATGAAATTGTCTGTAAACAGCTCAAAACAAGTCAAAATATTTTGAAAATTTTATCAAGTATAAGAATTGATAAAACAAACATTCAGTGAAATTTTCATGTATCTACAGTTATTCGTTTTTGAATTACAACAAAATAATAAAATCGCTACATGAGAAATCGAATGAATATTCAATGTTGTAAAAATTTGAAATTCAAACGCTCTTAAAAATTTAATTTGACTTTCTTATAGACATTTTAATAGATGTAGATAATCTTATAAGGAATCTTTTATTAAATTTTCAAATCTTAGATTTAAACAGAAACATTTTTATGAATTCTCAACTTAAAATAATTTGCTAATTTTCGTGATTTTTCTGTGTTTTTTCAAGATTTGAACTTTAAATGCTTATAAAAAAAAAAATTGTGACTAAGGATTTTTAATATTTTTCAAATGTCATTGTAACAATATAGTAGGAGGAGCCTTGTATTAAATTGTCAAGCTTTTTTACCCAACAAATAAAGTTTTATTTACATTCATAGGAAAAAAGACTAATAAAATTGGAAACTGAAAATGTTCCTAAACAGTTCAAAACAAATCTAAATATTTTAAAAATTTGATCGTGCATAGAAAATGCGAATATAAACAACCAGTGAAATTTTCATATACCTACCTATTTACGTTCATTTGTTTTAGAGTTACACCAAAAACCAAAATCGATTTTGTGGAAAACCGATTTTGCGTAGAAATTCCCGTTTTTCCTTAATTTTTATGTTGTTTTTCCCGGCTGTTTTGAAAACTGTTGGGAATTTTAAATTTTGACCTCCCTAACAATATTCACTTTCCCATCGAACAAGATACTGAAGTTGAAAATCGAAGCATTATTTCGACTAGGTACTTATCGTGTACAAAGACACATACAAAAAAAAGAAACACACACACCATTATAAAATCAATACCTACATTCATTGTTCCACTCAGAGACTAAACTGATCACAGCATTTTTACCATTAAATCTTCAAAAAGTTATTTATATAAAAAACAGCGATATTAATTTTATTTTATATACCTAGTTAGTACTTACAGGTCTTTGAATAAGAATACTAGATATTATATCGACTCTATAGATATTAATGCTGATTTAGATTTTAAATTTAAAAAAAACTTTCATTTAAATTTTTTACCCTAATAGTGAAACATATAGGTACCTATGTAGTTAATAGACGCAAAAAGTGAATGGAAAACATTTTTATTGACTTAACATGTCTATTGTGAATACACCTACCTATGCAATTTATCTAATATTATAATAAATAGGTAACCAGGCAACCAGCTATTCATCCAATATTATGTTTTCTACGCAATACCAAATAATATATTTTACATTACCTACATCTTTGATTACCCAAAAAATATTTTGTACCTAGAGCTTGGTGTATTTATACTGATATTTGAATATTGAATAATAATTACTACGGATGTCAACATTAAATGTTAAAACACTAAAATGGATGTAAGAAGAAATATATTGTTAATAAATGACATGTTCATAGATTGCATACCTATAATAGTTTCAAATTTTTGGTATCAATAGCTAGAATGAAGCTAGAAATATTTAATTTTAAAAATAACCAAAAATGAACAAATCAATGGTAAAATGTATGCATGCGAGGCTGTGACCGACGCTAGTATAATATAAAAAAAGACCTGTCACTAATAATACCAGTGGCGGCTATCTTATACTCAAGGTGTATCCGTCGATACACCTTATAGTTGGGTGGGCGGTCATGGACCACAGTGTGTATAGTGGCCAGTGGGTAATGACTAATGACCCTAAACGAATAAGAAAATTATATTTAATAAACCAACCGGTGGCTATAAGTGTAATATAGTTAAATATGAATAGAAACACTAGGTAGTAAATACTAAATAGTAAATATATTGGAATATTGGATGTAGAAATTGTTGCATTTTTAATGTTTCAAATACACAGTACAATAAAATTAGCTCAAAACATTATTTTATATTATTATATTATGAATTATAAATATTATATATTTGTAAGTAATCATTAATTAATATTTATACCTACCTAGTGGAGATAAGATAATTTTTATATTTTATTCGTTTCATTTATTCTGTGGCTATACAGTAGGTAGGTATACAATATAGCTGAGTATTGACTGAATATATAATAATCACTAAAATATAACAATAAAAACTCGGTTATTTTTTACAGACATTTTAAGTTTGGAAGAAATTACATTTTAAAACCGAAAATAACGATTTTAGTTATTTTATTGTAATTTAAAAATGTTATTCGTGGGTAAATGACACTTTTAGAGTATATTATTATATTTTATACAAACAATAATATTTTCAAATGCAATTTTGTTGTAAAATGAATTTAACCTAGGTACTGTTGTACTAATAATGCCTAATAGTAAAACAAATTACTTTATTCAAAATAATATTAGGTATCATCAAATATACCTACTTAGTAATATATCATAGGCTGACTGACCATCTTTGCTAAGAATCGTTTTTTGTAGGTATACAATAATTTTGTATCATTTAATTCAAATTTAACATCATCCATTGAACTGACCCACTTGTAAACAACTACTGCCTACTGTATAGCAGAGTGACACGCACTTACCCGCTTTTTTTTCTTGTATTTGTAGGTGCAGTGCAGTATAAAAAAAAAATATTTGGTTACTAAATTGTGTATCAGAGTTGGCGGGTGGGTAGTTAAATTCAAAATTTGACACACCTTTATTTTGTTTGATAGCCGCCACTGGCACTTACGACTTACATTATCTATAATGTAATAACAAAATTGAATGTCAGAGGAGAACATTACAATAGTATATGACGCTGATGATAGCGATACACGTCGCGTACAGCATATTATAATGCGCACAGTTCGCGTTGGGAAACAAACAGCTGTACCGAAGTGCGAGCCGCGTTAAAGGCACGTGTCTGAATGTGGGTCAACCGAAAATGACTACGAAACCCGTGGCCGGCGGGTGAAACAGAAAATAAAATAATAACCAGATTATAAAAAGGGGTAGATAGGCACTAGGTGGTGAAGTTGACGCGCAAGCGCTCAGTGAAAATAAGTGAAATGTAGACGACCGCGGTCTAGCCATTCGCCGGTACGACCGTATAATAATAATTATTATAGTATGGTATTATTATTATTATTTGTATTATCATCGCCATTGTGCATATAATAATATAATATATTATAGCTTACATCTGTTCCGACGGGTATATTATTCCGAGCGCGGCCGACCGATCGACCGACGACGACGACCAAACACGCGCGCGCCACCCGAACGGCGCAGATGTGCGAAATTCGAAAAAACACGACCCGCCGTAGTTAGCCTCGTCCGTTTGCGTTTCGCATGACATTG
>NC_042494.1:120733581-120734611 GCF_005508785.2 Acyrthosiphon pisum
AAAAAAATTAAAATAGTAGAGGAGCTCCGTCCCCCTGCGCACCCCCCCCCCCAATTCGAGCACTGTTCATATGAAATAATTAATTACATTTTATCTATTTATTTATTTATTCATTCATCTTATTAGGAAATGGAAAAAGCAAACGAAGTTTAAAGAAGACTGTTAATGATGAAATTAACAAAGCAGTTTGGGATTGGTTTGTTAAAGCTAGATCTAAGAACATTCCAATTAGTGGTCCAATGCTTCAGGAAAAATCCAAGGACATATAGCGATTAAATTGGGGAACACCGATTTCAAAGGATCCAACGGTTGGTTGGAATGTTTTAGAAAAAAACATAATATTTCATGGAATCAAGTATGTGGAGAATCTAATGATGTCAATGTTGACGACATAAATGAATGGAAATCAAAAATAGGTGAGCTGATAAAAGATTATGATAGTGATTGTATCTATAACTGCGATGAAACAGGCTTATTTTTTCGCGCTATTCCTTCAAAAACATTGAAATTAAAAGGGGAACAATGTAAAGGTGGTAAACTTTCAAAAAAAAGAATAACAGTTCTTCTATGTGGAAACATGGCCGGTGAAATGGAAAAACCATTAGTAATAGGAAAATCAGCAAAGCCTCGATGTTTCAAAAATATTGATGTAGAAAAATTGCCAGTTTCATGGTACTCTAACAAAAAGGCTTGGATGACTGGAAGTCTGGAAGTATTATGGAAGATTGGTTAATAAAATTTAACAGTAAAATGTTAAAAAAAAATAAGCATATTATTATTTTTTTGGATAATGCTGCATGTCATCCAAAACTCGATTTATCAAACATAAAATTAGCTTGGTTCCCTCCCAATACAACTTCGGTTACACAGCCTATGGATCAAGGTATTATTTACTCTGTGAAATTGTATTATCGCCGACTTCTGATGTAATCACTTATTGCTAATATCGATAAAATATCATTGCTATCTGAGTTATCTAAAAATATTACAGTACTACAAGCTATTCAATCAGGGACGGATCCAAGGGGGG
>NC_042494.1:120734711-120735312 GCF_005508785.2 Acyrthosiphon pisum
TTTCAACTGAGAAATCTTCAGATATTTCTCCGTTGAACTTAACAGCTCCGTTACCCCAGCACTGCCATGTTTGAAATTGAAATTCAGACTTATTCAGTATTATGTACTTTATTTTGTACAATTTTGTACAACCAAAATTAAATTTTGTACACCTCCCCGAACCCGAGAAAACGCGATTTTACCACGTCCGTGCTGCGGTAACGTTACCCCAGCACTGCTTCTAACGAATTTTGAACAAATTCAATTTTCAACGATACAGTATTATGTATTTTATTTTGTACAATTTTGTACAACCAAAATTAAATTTTGTACACCTCCCCGAACCCGAGAAAACGCGATTTTACCACGTCCGTACTGCGGCAACGTTACCCCAGCACTGCTTCTAACGAATTTTGAACAAATTCAATTTTCAACGATACAGTATTATGTACTTTATTTTGTAAAATTTTGTACAACCAAAATTAAATTTTGTACACCTCCCCGAACCCGAGAAAACGCGATTTTACCATGTCTGTACTACGATAAAGTAAGTAGGTATTGCTGTAGGTAAAATAATTATTCACTGCAATAAGCAATATTCACATTTAGCTTAGAAAATGTG
>NC_042494.1:120735362-120736159 GCF_005508785.2 Acyrthosiphon pisum
AAATTATGTGTTATGCCCATGAATAATTAAATAAAAATACTGTTTATTTTAACAATAATAAATTAATAGTGGATAAACATAATAGGTATATTGCATCTAACATTTTTTAAATTATATTACCATAAAACTATCAAAGCAATGGATTTTTTTTTATTTATTAATTTTAAGTAGTTAAATTTAAAGAAAACCTAAAAACGTACAGTTTTCACTAATTTCTGTAAAAAAAAACAAACATTGAAACATGCATCCATCATAATGAATTTTATCTATAGATAGTTGTATAGTATATGAAAAACGAAAATTGTATAATAATAAATATATTTGACGACGACGACGATGATGATGAGGCAAAACCTGTATGCTCTTCAAAAAATTTAAATGAGAAAAAAGAAATAATTAAACCAAATACAATGTCTATCCGAAATGTCTTCAATAAACGGGGGTTCTTAAAAATTGAGTGCGTAATATACCGCTGAACTATCGTATAAATGTGTTTAACGAATAGAAACTACTTATAAACAACGTTCATTTCTATAAAAAAAATCAAAAATAGCATAATCATAATACATGTCTGATTTTTTTAATATCGTATCACAAATAATTGTTTCGACAACAAAGTTTAATAAATAGATAATCAAAATTAAAACGTATAATCATTTGAAAAAAAAAATATTTTCTGAAAACTTTAACGTATAATATTACACGCATAATCTTTTTGCTACAGTAAAACTTCGGTAAGACGGAACTTATGTAAGACGAAAACCCTGGTTAACACGGACAACTTCTTTAGTCCCGAT
>NC_042494.1:120736625-120764396 GCF_005508785.2 Acyrthosiphon pisum
TAGATATGCTGGTAAAATCCAAGACACACTTATATAACAGCACTGTATTTTATATTTGATCGTTTTTTCACGGGCGAAGTCGGGTTCTAGTGTATTAAATGCGGTGCCGCGGCCGCCGATTGGACGATTTCTCGTTTGCTGCAGTGGGGTATTTAATACCAATAAGATGAGCGCGCGTGACGCAACAGATTTTTAAATTATAATAATATACCCTCTTATTCTCGGTTTCATTTCGTTTGAATTGTCGCAGAGAACACTGCCGGAGTGAGAAACCTGACTGTCAAACAGAGTCTGCCGTGTGACAAGGCCAAAATAAGCTTGTGGGAGCAGCGGAACGGGTGTCTACTGCCGGATGACGTCAGGTCGTTTTACGCATCGTGTGACGGGTTCAAGTTGACTTGGTCGTACAGAGTCGAAGGTACCTATCTAGATATCGCTAAAATACGGTTCACGATTGCTGCACTTAAACCTTTTTTGACCTGTAATATCATAGACCGATTGCGCACCAAATAAAATATTATTTTCTTTTATAATAGGTACGTTATTATTCATTCTTTTATTATATGAACATAATATGTGTATCTTTTTAAACTATTAAAATCGTTTGTATTCGTAGGTAATAGTTTTAATACATTCACTCAAGAACTATTTCATCATTTTGCATCCCAATTACAGGTTTAGAAGTTAGAGTTGACAACAAATTATCATTAACTTACTGTTTGTTAACATTTTTGTTTTTAGATTAAATAATATTATAAGTTGTAGTGGTCCTAAAATATTTGTGATCGTATTAAATTTGTATTGCAGTATTTGTGATTGTAAATGCATTATGAATTGTATAATTAGATGAAAATAGTAGGTATCTACATATCTAGCTACTAGCTACGTATCTTTTTTTTCATTTAGAACCAATGGTTATAAGAGGTAGGTTATGTTTATTTCTCACATTTTCACCTTCGTAATACCAGCTGTACACGTATGCATCTTGCAGGCATCACGTCTGACGTTCCGGCTGCTGCCATCAGCGGCGCATCCAACTTGCCCATCGGAAACATCACCGTGAACCCGCTATCCGATCTGGTTCGGCTGTGCGACGTCAAATCGGATACGGTCAACGTAAACGTGATGCGTGACCTGCAGCTGCTGGACCGGCTGTCCGACAGGAACACGCCGGACTTCACGGAGAACTCGAAGATATTCGAGCTGGACTCGAGCTTGGACGTGGGCCACGTGTGCCTGGTGTACCTCGACGGCCGGGCGGCGGCGGCGGCTAGCCGGCCGGAAGAGCATCCGCGTGAAGAGCCCAGCGGAGCGTCGGTCTGGCTGCTGGACACCACGTACCGCTGGCATTTGCTCGCCCCGAACTTCAGCAACTATTTCAGAAAAGCACTGGTGCACATGGGCCTGCCCCACTGGCAACTGAAATTCACTGACATGGGACTCACATCTATCGGCGAGGTGGGTCCGTGTAAATTATAACCCACCTATTATTTATTTTCAACTGCAGCTGTCAACCGCGTTGACGTAATTTCTATTTTTCTTTTACACAGTCCATATATAATATTTACAGTTTTATTATACACAGATATTATATCTTATAGTCTATGATTCTAACTATCTACTTATAACTTATTAAGTTGTATAATATTGAACACGTAATACAGAATATAACGGATTTTGTTTGATTTTCAGTTTTTCATGAATTTGGTGGCCCCTCAATTGAATGTGGCTGATCGAGTTCCTGTAATTGGCCAATTGGACGACGATGAACAGTCTACCACAGATAACGCACCGCTAAACCACTTTGATCCTAGTATTTTAAAAACCACGTTCAAAATGTCCAAAAGTAAAAAAAATGCAATCAAATAAGAGTTCCAGCTTGAACTGAGTTATTTATTTGTTCATTTTGTTTAAATGACAGTTAATATAATATAGCAAAATAGCTTGAAAAAAATGAATCATTCAAGTTTAAAATAAAAACATTCATTTATTTTTGGAATTAATCATATTAATATGGTTCCAACTATAAAAAAAGTTGCAGACACAAAAAATGAGCTCTGACCGTCCGTCATACACTCATACGCTAAGTGGTTGATAAATAATTATATTTAGTTTCATATATTAAGATAATATATATTATAATATCTAAACATATGTTTACTAAGATACCTTTACTTATTTTTCAATTTATTATAGTAATTAATTGAGTAGTATAAATATTTTCGATAAATAGTTAATATCAATGTTCGGATATCGATAAAAAACTCTGCAACGTTGCCATTTTAAATTTTGAACTGTATTATACAAAAATATTTATTTAAATAATTATAATGATTCAAAATATAACATGGCAAAAAAATGTCAATATGTAATATACCTAGTCACATTATGCAAAATATTTATAAATCAATAATAGTCTCAATAGTTGTAGTCACATTATAATACAGTATATAGATCTATTTGCTAATATAATAATAATTGGTGTAATAATACGTGAAAATAATAAATTACAACATTTTGGCAACGTGAATTTGGCAACATCGCATAAAATATTCTAAGCTCAATCGTGTTACTAAAAAGGTCTATTCTCGATCGTTTTATGCTCAATTGTGCTTTACCGATCGTAACTGCCGCCTTTCATATTGTCACCAGCATGCAGTGGTGTCAAAATTCAAAAAGGTGCAACTTAAGAACTAAAGCCTATACACCCCCTACGTCCCACCCTACACTTCATATCTGTATATAGGTAAAAATTGTTCAATATTATATTTAGTATAATATATGATACGATAAATATTAGTTATGGTTATCTACTCATTTAGACATTTTACTTTACTAAATATAATATCTATTTTGTCATGAGCGTTTGGAGTCTAGAATTCTGGTCTATGGCGGATATATTTATTTATTGCTATGAATGTCGTCTATTGACCAGCGTACGACGGTCATTGTGTGTACCGTAAATCATAATGTGCAACTTTAATGTGTGTAAGACTTGTACGCTTTACCGTAATTGTACAAGCATTAAACAGCATTAGACAGTACATTTCGCGTGGCACAGTTTTGTTGATATTTGCCGGCCGTGCCGTCGATGCGCTTTCGGCCTTCTCACATGCGTACATCGGTTATCCACCGGTTACCATAATTGTGATCGTCATTCGTATCTTTTTATTTTATTATAATGAGGTCACTACTTTTTAACTGTTTTTTTTCTGAGAACTATAATGTATCACAAAATTGCTTTAATTTTACTTACGGAGTTTTGCTTCTTCACCGACTTACATATAAACAATACATATAGTTCACATCACAAATACAAAATAAAGTTCATTCCCACATCTTTATTGAAAACCTACTGACAAGAACATAATTTGTCTGCAACAAAGATGACAGCTATCTATTAAAACGTTTAATATTGACGTGAATGTTTCTAAAAAATAAAATTATACCTTATATTATGGCTACTTACATACTAAAATAAAATTAAAAAAACGGTACATTTTTATTTAATGAAATATCAATTATATAATAAATTGAATAATTTTTCATACAAAAGTATTTTTAACAATTTCATTATAAACTAAGTGTTAAAAATATTTAACATATTAAATACAAGTTTTATAATTTATTTAGCATACTAAAAGCATTTTTATAAATAACAATAAAAAAAAACATTCGTAAAAATTTTTAATTTTAAATACGTTCAACTACTTTTCAAATTCTTAATTATTTCTTCTACCATTTCTTTTTTGCTCATTCCATTTCTCTCAGCCTTTTTCTTAACATCCGCAACCATAGAGTCAACTAATTTTTTACTGTTCAGTTTTAAAAATTTAAGATGTTTATTTTTAGATTGCAATTTGTATTTTTTCGTCTGGTCTCCAACGAATTTTTTCAGTTGTGAAGTGTCAGTCACTTCTTTGTACTCGATCTGTTTGTCCGGATGCACAACAATTACACCCAACGACTGTCGCTTGTTCGGTACTTTTTTTGGTATAGGTATATTATCATCTAGGTCAGGTACTGTTTTTAAAAATTCTTCGTTTTTCTGAGCCACTTGGTCTGGATCCTCATCATCATCATCTTCGTCACTTTCATTGAAGCCATCAGAAGGTGTCAACGTTGGTGTAAAGCCTACGTCATTATTTCGGATTTTCTTACCCGATTTAATTATTCCCACGGCATCTCTCAGTGCCTTTGACCTGGGATGTTTATCACTCATAATAACTCTACCAGATTTCAGCAGTTTTAACGTGTCTGCTCCGATGCCTACAGCTGACATGGCAGACAGAACAAAGCAGTCGATATTGCTTATTGCTGTGTCCATGTGTTTTGATAGACTAATAAGTTTTCTTTGAGCTTTGACCTTTTTCTCTTTCAATGATTTTGTATTGAAAGGTTTTTCAAAGATATTATTTATTAATTTATCTACGTCAAATTTTGGAGAAATTAGTTTTAATACATCTTTAGCTGAATCTGGAACGGTTGACTCGTTTTCTAAAATGTTGCATAACATTTTATGTGTGGACTGAGGACCATTCTTGTACAATTCCTTAAGGTTATCAGCCGTTTTCAGAAAATCTTTAGCTAACGGAATCACTTTGGTAACCAAGTCACTCACAGTTTGTTTCAAACCAGTTTTCAGAGAGTAACTGACGGTCCTTAAACTTTGATCAACATCATTGAGTGTCTTGGAGACTTTTACATTAGCTATAGCGTTTTTTATTGTTGCTAACATATTACTTCGCATCTCACTTGTATCTAAAACGCTTCGGTAAGCAATTTGTTTGGCATCTTGTGATGTGACTTTCTTAAATCTATCGTATGCATCGCGTTTGCATTGATCCGAATTGTACTCCTTAAACTAAAACAAAATTACAACGATTTTAAACAATTCTACTTATAATGTAAGGCAGTAGTTAAAAACCTGTTTACATTCTCGTACCACCTACACAGTTTGAAAATGGTCATGTACCACTTGACCAAATAACATTTATTTTTGCTTATAAAAATGTATACGTTATATTACATGTATGGAATTTTATTTTATAAGGAACTACAAATTTATGATATAATATAAGCATTTAATGCATAAAAAGAAAATTAAATATGCATTAGGTATTGTTTATATTATTATTATTATTATAATTTTTTTTTATTTGTTAACCCGCGGTAACTTAGGTCATTGGGTGTTTTTTAAACTGTGGTGGAGGGAACAGTAGGTGTAAACACGTGTGTAGTTTTAAGAGATTTTAAGGTGGGCACCCGTAGGTATCTGCCTGCCCGGGTGGGGGAAGGCGGCACTTGTTCTCCGGACACCGTGACTTGCCCGAAGAAAAATGCCACCCGTGAACCGAGGTTTGAACCAACGTCGGTGTGCGTCACAACCGACGCCTTAGTCAACTCGGCCACTCCGTCACCCTATATTATTATTGATATCAAATAAACCAAAAACTATTTAATTTAAATAATTACCAATTCCATTTTTTTTATAAAGGGAAATTTCCTTAGTGTAGCAGTGTACCATAAAACAGTACATAAAAAGTGACTTATGTAACAGTTAAACTAAAAAAGTTTTTTAATTACCAAAAATGAAGAATAGTCATCATTGTCTTCATTTGAATCTGGATCATCGGAATCCTCTATTTCAGTTGCTTCTAATTTATTCTTTGGAGTATCCGGTAACCCATCTGTAGTGGAATATGTTTGATCATTAATTGGTATTCTTTCATTTGTATCTTTGTTTACCATGTATGTTCTAATGCGTCTTAAACGTCTTTTTTTTGGGGGGTTTCTTCCAGTATCATTTGGTTGTATCTCAGGGTTTTCGACTGATTTGTTATCATTTTGAATCCCTCTATTTTCTTTATCTAAACTATTTGGAGTAATCTCATCTACTGTCGCTGTCGTAGGAATTTTCTTTCTCCTAACATGTTTTTTTCTCCTAGGTTGTTTGGAATTCATTGTACCATCAGTATCATTTAAATTAGCCGTTTTTTCATTTTCTCCAGGATTCTCCTCATAATTTACGTGTTCGTTATTTTGTGTTGGAATACGTTTGGGATCTTCTGTTTCGTTATAATTTTCATTAACAGTTTTGGGTTGTCTTGATTTCTTATGGCGTCTGACTTTGCGTTGCCGTGGTTTTGTAACATCTATAGTTTCATTAACATCATTTGGAGATGAAGCTTCTGGTGTTAGATCTGAATTTTCAGAGTATTCAGATAATTCCGGTTGCTCTATTTCATCGTCTATATCAGTTGTTTCACCGTTTCCAGTTCCCGGTAGTTCTTCTTGAACATTATTAACTACTTCTGGTTCGTTATATATTTCATTAACAGTTTTGGGTTGTCTTGATTTCTTATGGCGTCTGACTTTACGTGGCCGTGGTTTTGTAACATCTATAGTTTCATCAACATCATTTGGAGATGAAGCTTCTGGTGTTAGATCTGAATTTTCAGAGTATTCAGATAATTCCGGTTGCTCTATTTCATCGTCTATATCAGTTGTTTCACCATTTCCAGTTCCCGGTAGTTCTTCTTGAACATTATTAACTACTTCTGGTTCGTTATATATTTCATTAACAGTTTTGGGTTGTCTTGATTTCTTATGACGTCTGACTTTACGTGGCCGTGGTTTTGTAACATCTATAGTTTCATCAACATCATTTGGAGATGAAGCTTCTGGTGTTAGATCGGAATTTTCAGAGTATTCAGATAATTGCGGTTGCTCTATTTCATCGTCTATATCAGTTGTTTCACCGTTTCCAGTTCCCGGTAGTTCTTCTTGAACATTATTAACTACTTCTGGTTCGTTATATATTTCATTAACAGTTTTGGGTTGTCTTGATTTCTTATGGCGTCTGACTTTACGTGGCCGTGGTTTTGTAACATCTATAGTTTCATCAACATCATTTGGAGATGAAGCTTCTGGTGTTAGATCTGAATTTTCAGAGTATTCAGATAATTCCGGTTGCTCTATTTCATCGTCTATATCAGTTGTTTCACCATTTCCAGTTCCCGGTAGTTCTTCTTGAACATTATTAACTACTTCTGGTTCGTTATATATTTCATTAACAGTTTTGGGTTGTCTTGATTTCTTATGACGTCTGACTTTACGTGGCCGTGGTTTTGTAACATCTATAGTTTCATCAACATCATTTGGAGATGAAGCTTCTGGTGTTAGATCGGAATTTTCAGAGTATTCAGATAATTGCGGTTGCTCTATTTCATCGTCTATATCAGTTGTTTCACCGTTTCCAGTTCCCGGTAGTTCTTCTTGAACATTATTAACTACCTCTGGTTCGTTATATATTTCATTAACAGTTTTGGGTTGTCTTGATTTCTTATGGCGTCTGACTTTACGTGGCCGTGGTTTTGTAACATCTATAGTTTCATCAACATCATTTGGAGATGAAGCTTCTGGTGTTAGATCTGAATTTTCAGAGTATTCAGATAACTCAGGATCTTCTTCTTTATTTTCTTCGAAAATTGTTTGCGGTACAACAGTAGGTTCATCATACCCTGTATTTAATGCATTTTCTGAAACATCATTGTCAATGTTAGGAATAACATTATTATTGAAATCTCGATTTTTATCAATAATTTCACGCCTAAAAGGATGTTTCTTAAGTTTAGCGTCTTCATCGTATTCTTCAAAAGAATCAAATTCTTCAGATATTTCATGATCGTACTCTGGATTTATTCGGTTTCTGAAACGTTTTGGTTTATGTTTAAGTGGATTAACTAAATTGTTTTCATCATTGGCATTATTCTCATTGTTGGGACTAGATATTGGGTTTTTATCAAATTGATCATATGAGACAATGTTTGGAGTTTTTAATTTGTTAATCTCACCATCTTCCTCTTCAATTGTATCGTATTCTTCAGATATTTCAAGACTGTGTAAAGGATCTTTACGTTTTCTATGGTGTCTAATTTTTTTATTAGGATAATTGCCTAAATTATTTTGTTCCGCAATTTCTTTTGGATTATTTTTTCCTTCATTGGACTTGAAGTCTGGTTCTAATTCTGAAATTTTCGCATATTTGTTTGATTGATTGTATTCTGGAATTTCATCATTTTCTGGTGTATCTAATTCATCTTCAGTTTTATATTCAGGTTCACCAGGAAGTGTATTAGAGTTTTCACCTAATAATGGTGGCTCATCTTCCTGTACTTCAATTGTATCATATTCTTCCGATAGTTCATGATCATACTTAGGATCTTTTCGTTTTCTATGGCGTCTCATTTTTCTATTAGGTTGATTCCTTCCATCATTTTGTTGATCAATATCATTAGATTCGTTTAGTTCTTCATTGGACCTTCTTTCAGGTTCATTTTCATCAATCTCATCGTGTTCCTTCGATTGATAGTGATCTGGAGTTTCGTCGTTTTCTGGAGTTTCCTCATTTTCAGCGACATCTTCATACTCTGGCGTTTCTATTTCATGGTCAGTTAATTCTCCATCAGATTCTCCGTTAGGTGTATCAATGATTTTATTTGACACTGGATCATATTCTTCTGATACTTCTTGGCCGTCCTTAGGATCTTTATGTTTTCTACGTCGTCTCATTTTTTTATTAGGTTGATTTCCTCTATCATTTTGTTGATCAATATCATTAGATTCGTTTAGTTCTTCATTGGACCTTCTTTCTGGTTCATTTTCATCAATCTCATCGTGTTCCTTCGATTGATAGTGATCTGGAGTTTCGTCGTTTTCTGGAGTTTCCTCATTTTCAGCGACATCTTCATACTCTGGCGTTTCTATTTCATGGTCAGTTAATTCTCCATCAGATTCTCCGTTAGGTGTATCAATGATTTTATTTGACACTGGATCATATTCTTCTGATACTTCTTGGCCGTCCTTAGGATCTTTACGTTTTCTACGTCGTCTCATTTTTTTATTAGGTTGATTTCCTCTATTATTTTGTTGATCAATATCATTAGATTCGTTTAGTTCTTCATTGGACCTTCTTTCAGGTTCATTTTCATCAATCTCATCGTGTTCCTTCGATTGATAGTGATCTGGAGATTCGTTGTTTTCTGGAGTTTCCTCATTTTCGGCGACATCTTCATATTCTGGCGTTTCTATTTCATGGTCAGTTAATTCTCCATCAGATTCTCCGTTAGGTGTATCAATGATTTTATTTGACACTGGATCATATTCTTCTGATACTTCTTGGCCGTCCTTAGGATCTTTTCGTTTTCTATGGCGTCTCATTTTTCTATTAGGTTGATTCTTTCCATCATTTTGTTGATCAATACCATTAGATTCGTTTAGTTCTTCATTGGACCTTCTTTCAGGTTCATTTTCATCAATCTCATCGTGTTCCTTCGATTGATAGTGATCTGGAGTTTCGTCGTTTTCTGGAGTTTCCTCATTTTCAGCGACATCTTCATATTCTGGCGTTTCAATTTCATGGTCAGTTAATTCTGCATCAGATTCTCCGTTAGGTGTATCAATGATTTTATTTGACACTGGATCATATTCTTCTGATACTTCTTGGCCGTCCTTATGATCTTTTCGTTTTCTATGGCGTCTCATTTTTCTATTAGGTTGATTCCTTCCATCATTTTGTTGATCAATACCATTAGATTCGTTTAGTTCTTCATTGGACCTTCTTTCAGGTTCATTTTCATCAATCTCATCGTGTTCCTTCGATTGATAGTGATCTGGAGTTTCGTCGTTTTCTGGAGTTTCCTCATTTTCAGCGACATCTTCATACTCTGGCGTTTCTATTTCATGGTCAGTTAATTCTCCATCAGATTCTCCGTTAGGTGTATCAATGATTTTATTTGACACTGGATCATATTCTTCTGATACTTCTTGGCCGTCCTTATGATCTTTTCGTTTTCTATGGCGTCTCATTTTTCTATTAGGTTGATTCCTTCCATCATTTTGTTGATCAATACCATTAGATTCGTTTAGTTCTTCATTGGACCTTCTTTCAGGTTCATTTTCATCAATCTCATCGTGTTCCTTCGATTGATAGTGATCTGGAGATTCGTTGTTTTCTGGAGTTTCCTCATTTTCGGCGACATCTTCATATTCTGGCGTTTCTATTTCATGGTCAGTTAATTCTCCATCAGATTCTCCGTTAGGTGTATCAATGATTTTATTTGACACTGGATCATATTCTTCTGATACTTCTTGGCCGTCCTTAGGATCTTTACGTTTTCTACGTCGTCTCATTTTTTTATTAGGTTGATTTCCTCTATCATTTTGTTGATCAATATCATTAGATTCGTTTAGTTCTTCATTGGACCTTCTTTCAGGTTCATTTTCATCAATCTCATCGTGTTCCTTCGATTGATAGTGATCTGGAGATTCGTTGTTTTCTGGAGTTTCCTCATTTTCGGCGACATCTTCATATTCTGGCGTTTCTATTTCATGGTCAGTTAATTCTCCATCAGATTCTCCGTTAGGTGTATCAATGATTTTATTTGACACTGGATCATATTCTTCTGATACTTCTTGGCCGTCCTTAGGATCTTTACGTTTTCTACGTCGTCTCATTTTTTTATTAGGTTGATTTCCTCTATCATTTTGTTGATCAATATCATTAGATTCGTTTAGTTCTTCATTGGACCTTCTTTCAGGTTCATTTTCATCAATCCCATCGTGTTCCTTCGATTGATAGTGATCTGGAGTTTCGTCGTTTTCTGGAGTTTCCTCATTTTCAGCGACATCTTCATACTCTGGCGTTTCTATTTCATGGTCAGTTAATTCTCCATCAGATTCTCCGTTAGGTGTATCAATGATTTTATTTGACACTGGATCATATTCTTCTGATACTTCTTGGCCGTCCTTAGGATCTTTACGTTTTCTACGTCGTCTCATTTTTTTATTAGGTTGATTTCCTCTATCATTTTGTTGATCAATATCATTAGATTCGTTTAGTTCTTCATTGGACCTTCTTTCAGGTTCATTTTCATCAATCTCATCGTGTTCCTTCGATTGATAGTGATCTGGAGATTCGTTGTTTTTTGGAGTTTCCTCATTTTCGGCGACATCTTCATATTCTGGCGTTTCTATTTCATGGTCAGTTAATTCTCCATCAGATTCTCCGGTAGGTGTATCAATGATTTTATTTGACACTGGATCATATTCTTCTGATACATCTTGGCCATCCTTAAGGTCTCTAGGTTTTACATGCTGTCTCATTTGTTTATTGGGTTTTTTGTTGCCATCGTTTTTTTCGTCTGACTCATCATCCTGTTTTTCAACTATATCATATTCATCTGATATTTCTTGTCCATTCTTTGGATACTTTTGTTTTCTATGACCTTTTGATATTTTATTGGATTGATCATCTGAATTATATTGCTCATTATTCTTTTTATGACTGTTATTCGAATCATTGATATAACTTTGTTCTGGTTCTTCATAACTTGATTCAACTGATGATGAATCTTCTCCCATACTATCTGCTGCTGGTATAATTTTTTCATTATCGACACCATATAGTTCTGCCCCTTCTACGCTATTTAAGTTTTCATTGTCATCCAACTCACTTATTTCTCTCGTGCTATTTTCAGGAACTACATCTGCTACATTATCTTTGGATTTTTTCTCACCTGACTTGTTTGAGTTAATATCATCTTCTTCGTCTGATGTTTCATATTCTTCAGTTATTTCTTTACCATCTTTGGGATCTATTCTCTTCCTATAATGTTTGTTTTTGGGTCGTTTGACTGACATATTTATTCCTTCATCACTTTCTTCGCGAGTAGCATTTTCTTCGTCTGAAACTAACTTTTCAGTTTCTAAATGTTCTGGTGTCTCCTTATCGTGTTCATTATCGGCGTTATCCAATAACTCTGATTCTGGAGCTTCGTTAGATTTTTCCTCACCTGACTTGTTTGAGTTGATATCATCTTCTTCGTCTGATGTTTCATATTCTTCAGTTATTTCTTTACCATCTTTGGGATCTATGCTCTTCCTATAATGTTTCTTTTTGGGTCGTTTGACTAACGTACTTATTCCTTCATCATTTTCTTCGTCTGAAACTAACTTTTCAGTTTCTAAATGTTCTGGGGTCTCCTTATCGTGTTCATTATTGTCGTTATCCAATAACTCTGATTCTGTAGTTTCGTTAGATTTTTTCTCACCTGAATTGTTTGAGTTGATATACTCTTCTTCGTCTGATGTTTCATATTCTTCAGTTATTTCTTTACCATCTTTGGGATCTATTCTCTTCCTATAATGTTTGTTTTTGGGTCGTTTGACTGACGTATTTATTCCTTCATCACTTTCTTCGCGAGAAGCATTTTCTTCGTCTGAAACTAACTTTTCAGTTTCTAAATGTTCTGGTTTCTCCTTATCGTGTTCATTATCGGCGTTATCCAATAACTCTGATTCTGGAGCTTGGTTAGATTTTTCCTCACCTGACTTGTTTGAATTGATATCATCTTCTTCGTCTGATGTTTCATATTCTTCAGTTATTTCTTTACCATCTTTGGGATCTATTCTCTTCCTATAATGTTTCTTTTTGGGTCGTTTGACTGACGTGTTAATTCCTTCATCATCTTCTTCGTCCGAAACAACTTTTTCAGTTTCTAAATGTTCTGGTGTCTCCGTATCGTGTTCATTATCGGCGTTATCCAATAACTCTGATTCTGGAGCTTCGTTAGATTTTTCTTCACCTGACTTGTTTGAATTGATATCATCTTCTTCGTCTGATGTTTCATATTCTTCAGTTATTTCTTTACCATCTTTGGGATCTATTCTCTTCCTATAATGTTTGTTTTTGGGTCGTTTGACTGACGTATTTATTCCTTCATCACTTTCTTCGCGAGTAGCATTTTCTTCGTCTGAAACTAACTTTTCAGTTTCTAAATGTTCTGGTGTTTCCTTATCGTGTTCATTATCGGCGTTATCCAATAACTCTGATTCTGGAGCTTCGTTAGATTTTTCTTCACCTGACTTGTTTGAGTTGATATCATCTTCTTCGTCTGATGTTTCATATTCATCAGTTATTTCTTTACCATCTTTGGGATCTATTCTCTTCCTATAATGTTTCTTTTTGGGTCGTTTGACTGACGTATTTATTCCTTCATCACTTTCTTCGCGAGTAGCATTTTCTTCGTCTGAAACTAATTTTTCAGTTTCTAAATGTTCTGGTGTCTCCTTATCGTGTTCATTATCGGCGTTATCCAATAACTCTGATTCTGGAGCTTCGTTAGATTTTTCCTCACCTGACTTGTTTGAATTGATATCATCTTCTTCGTCTGATGTTTCATATTCTTCAGTTATTTCTTTACCATCTTTTGGATCTATTCTCTTCCTATAATGTTTCTTTTTGGGTCGTTTGACTAACGTGTTAATTCCTTCATCATCTTCTTCGTCCGAAACAACTTTTTCAGTTTCTAAATGTTCTGGGGTCTCCTTATCGTGTTCATTATTGTCGTTATCCAATAACTCTGATTCTGGAGTTTCGTTAGATTTTTTCTCACCTGAATTGTTTGAGTTGATATCCTCTTCTTCGTCTGATGTTTCATATTCTTCAGTTATTTCTTTACCATCTTTGGGATCTATTCTCTTCCTATAATGTTTCTTTTTGGGTCGTTTGACTGACGTATTTATTCCTTCATCACTTTCTTCGCGAGTAGCATTTTCTTCGTCTGAAACTAACTTTTCAGTTTCTAAATGTTCTGGTGTCTCCTTATCGTGTTCATTATCGGCGTTATCCAATAACTCTGATTCCGGAGCTTCGTTAGATTTTTCCTCACCTGACTTGTTTGAATTGATATCATCTTCTTCGTCTGATGTTTCATATTCTTCAGTTATTTCTTTACCATCTTTGGGATCTATTCTCTTCCTATAATGTTTCTTTTTGGGTCGTTTGACTGACGTGTTAATTCCTTCATCATCTTCTTCGTCCGAAACAACTTTTTCAGTTTCTAAATGTTCTGGGGTCTCCTTATCGTGTTCATTATTGTCGTTATCCAATAACTCTGATTCTGGAGTTTCGTTAGATTTTTTCTCACCTGAATTGTTTGAGTTGATATCCTCTTCTTCGTCTGATGTTTCATATTCTTCAGTTATTTCTTTACCATCTTTGGGATCTATTCTCTTCCTATAATGTTTGTTTTTGGGTCGTTTGACTGACGTATTTATTCCTTTATCACTTTCTTCGCGAGTACCATTTTCTTCATCCAAAGCAATTTTTTCAGTTTCTAAATGTTCATTGCTTTCATCTTCTTCATCATCAATTTCTTCTATTATGTCATATTCTTCTGATACATCGTAAGGGTCATTGGGATTTCTATGCTTTCTATGATGTGTTATTTTTCTGGTTATGTTACGTTTTGCTTTCGTATTTCCATATTTTTCTTTACTTGTATTGATATCGTTATCTTTCTTTTCTGGAATAGATGAGCTACTATTAGGTTTTTGAGTTCCCTGTCCCATACTTCCTTTTGTATTTTTACTACTTTCAATATTTGTTTTATCAGTGTTCTCTTTTTGATTATTATGATCTGTGAATTGATTTGGTTCGCTTAACGTTTTTGTGTCTTCGACATTATTTATAATTGGTTCATTATCATCAATAACTGTTGATGGCTGTATGGCATCAACTGAATCTAAGTTGACATCGGGTTTTAATGGTTCTGTATTAGTATCATCATTTATACTTTCTTTTACTTTTTCCTTGTTTTCGTCTTTATTCTTTTTGTCATCTTCATTCTCTTTTTCTAGTAAAATATTTCTTATGTAACAAGCTTTTGAGGCTCTTTCCTTATTATATTTTTTTTGTAAATTAGTTGCAGCTAATTTTCCTTCGTGGATTTTATTCATTGCGTATAGTGCAGAATTTTCCATTTCTTTTGTTTCATGATTCAAATTATGAGCCACTGCTAACATTTTATAATATGTAGTCTTTTTCATACCACCTATTCCATTTTTATGATTTGCGTCGTCTAAAACTTTTAAAATGTACTGGTTAGGATCGTATTGCTTACCTAATAAATATTTTATACGTTTAATGTTTGGATCATTTTTAAATTTTGTTTCATATCTTTTATTGATTGGTGTTACTTTAGCACAAACATCATCTGCTGCATTAACTAAATAATCACATAGTTTTGTATTTGTGTCAACCATTTTATCATAAAAATTGTTTAACTGTATCATTTTCAATATTTTGTAAATTTTTGTAACTCTTTGTTACTTGTATTGAGTTTTTCGCTGTTTTCTTTATATTTTCAAAATCTGGTGTCACATTATTCAATAGATTTTTGCATTTCATTGATTGTTGACTAACACGTGGGTTTTCTAGTTGTATAAGTTTTTCCCATGGTAGTAATAATGTTTTTTCCTTACTTGCTATATTATTTATTCTTTTATTATCTATAGAATTTTGGTCTTCATTTGAAATTTCGGGTTGTACGATTGCTGTTTTATCTTTATTTTCTGTGTTAGGAATTGATGGATTATCTTTAGTCGGGGAATGTATAGTATCAGAAACATTATTTTCTATATGGTTATGTTCTGTTTCAGAAATTGTAGGTTGTATTATTTTAGTTATATCTTTATTTTTTTGGTCAAGGGGTAATTTTGTTTCCTCAGTTGAAGGAACTGCTTTATCAGAGGTTTGACGGTTATCCATAATAGGAAGTTTTTCAATCTCAGCCTGAGTAGGTAGAATTACATTAGATTTATAGTTTTCAATTGGTTCTTGTTCAGCTGTTGGTAAATCTGGTTCAAAATCGTTTGTAGGAATATTCTCATTAGATTTATCTTCTTCATTTTCTTGGACATCAGACTGATCGTCGTCTGTTGTTTTTATATTAGGTTTCTTCTGTTCTTCACTATAAGTTAATTCTCCAGAGTCGAGATTCCATTCATCTTCGAACTTCAATTTTAATGATTTAGCTAATTCAACTGCATTTTTAAGTTTAATGATATCATCTCCTACTTTTATTTCATCCAGGGCATCTTCTCCTAGAGCCTTAACTTTTTTTTTCACTGATTTTACGGATTTCATGCCTTCAAAAAAAGTATCCAAGGCTTTTAAAGCATTATCATTCACAGTTTTTGAATGATTAGATAAAGAATTCCACAATGAATTGAATTCTCTTTTAGCAATTTTTCTTTTTTCATTATAATTATTTTTTAACTTTTCACGATCAGATGATACTTCAAGAACTTTGTTGGCCAATTTATTAAGATCGTACCTATTTCCAAATGACTGTATAACACGATTTACCAATGGTTTTTTACTATCAACTGTGGTTTTCTTAATACTTTCTAATTCTTTATTCACAGATTCACTATCTAATTCAGTAAATGATACAAGGGATTTGAATGTGTCTCTAAATCGTAAAGCACTTTTTTGTACTAACTTTCTTACAGTTACAAGATCTGCAGATGCATTTTTTACTTGATTTTTTATATCACTTACTAAATTAGCTATATCTTCCGTTGTTTTATTAGGTTCAGGTAGTTTTTTGTTTGCAATTGTTTTTGTATTTTCTAATTTTTCGTTGAAGTTATTAAGAGAACCTTTACACAGTATTGATATTTTTTTCAAGTCTTTTTGATCTGTAGAACTTGCCAGTGTTGACCACTGATCCTCTGTTGCTTTGGGATCTATAGTCAGTGATGTTGCATTCTGAAAATATATAAACACGTCTTAAAGATGATAAATCAGCATTTAAAAATTATCAAGAACATTTTTTTTATGAAAAATATAAATTTACCACGGAAATGTGGATTCATTATAAAAAAAAATAAAAAATTATATTGTATATTTTTTTCCCTTGATAATTTAAATTATACATTATTTAATAAAAAGTAGTAATTTTTTTATATACATTTCTGTCACATTATGCATATTATTTATTAAATTAACTAAAATTAAATTAAATTAACTGAGTAACTTATTAGCTTATTAATTACAAATTAGTATTTAAATAAATTTCAAATGAAGATGGAAACTATATCATTTATGAATTACCTTATGAGATATTGTTTAAGTTACATTTTAAAAAAAATTTATAACGTAACTGAACTCATAATTTGATAAATCAGTATCAGTATACATCCCTCATCGATAGCTTTTTTTACTTAATTGTTACTTGTGTTGGTACATTTTTTATTTTAATCCCCGATATTGTACTATTATAGTGTAAGATGCTGTATATTTCAGGTATATTGATATTTCTGAGGATTTCCTAACTTCTCTATATTTTGAAGCAATGATTGTTATAGACAATTTTCAAAATTTTAGCAATTTATTCATTAAAAATGGATAGTTAATTTTAGATTACTACGTAGTATACCTATTGAAAATATTGCCCATTTGCAAGAATTTGATATCCATAACTTTTCACATTAGGTACTTCTCCTTAATGTTTTACAAAATGACAGTTATCCCTTCATTTCAGCTACCCCTATTATTAAGCTCCTAATCTTAGTATCATTATTTTATTCGATTGAAACATGGCTATAAACAAAAACGTGATAAACAAAAAAAAAGCAGGTAAGTGGATATTGTTCTGTTGTACAGTAGATTACAAGTAAGTCATTGTATAATGGATTATATTAGACTTGAATTCAATGATAAAATATCATTGTGTAAGATACCGATCCTGAGCGGAGACGGTTTGTCGGTGTGGATATTTTATATTGTTATTATTTATTTTATCATGCAAGTTGAATTAATATTATAATATTATAATTTTTATTCGTTTCTATGGTGATAAACAAAGCGTTAGAAATTAAAATCCCATTTTTAGTGTTTTTTCGTAATTTTTTGGTATTTTTCCCGTGGCATTTAATAACTATTGATAAAATCAAAAAACGACGTTTTTAAAGTACCATCTTGATCCAATTTGCTAAAAAATAAGATTCTATTTGTTGAAATCGAAGCACTCCTTCTGGTAGAAATTGTGTACACAGGATAGATATAAAAAAAAAAAATAATAAACACCATAATAAAACCAATAGCTTCCTCGCTTCGCTCAGAATCTAAAATAAATAATATAGATCCCATTTTTCATACAATTCTAACATCTTTGTGTTTTAATGTAATATAAAATAAATATTGTATAATAAATGTTAAATCATAGAAAACGCGTCAAACCCACCCAAATTAACTTTCGTACGCTTGTATCACCCCCATTCGTTGATGTGTCTTAACCATATACCTGATTAAACATAATTAATAAGTCTGTAATTTTTAAAACTCTTTTATTGATAATTTTGAATGTCCAGCATTAACTTATTTTAGTAAATCGAACATAATAAGTATCTGTGTACCAAAATAATGGATATTTTAATTTTAATGCAACTAATTTGTGTTTTGGGACTATTATTTTTGTAGATCTTAACATCCGTACATACTACATACATTATAATAGGTACCTACTTGAAACTATTATTGTTAGTTAATATAATTATAATTAGGTTCTTTTGAGAACGTTTACATTACTGGAAATTATGGTTTAAACATTGATTTATTTCATAAGAATATGCGATATAATCGGATGATCTTGAATTATGTTTATTGATTTAAGTCACCAATTCCGAGAACAATTGTTTGTATTTTATACAAATCTGGTTAATTTTTTAATCAATAAAAATGTTCACCTATCTTGCACTTAAATATCTAGATGTACGTTGTTTTTTACCCAAAAAGGGATATAAAAAATACTCATTACATGGCATCGCTTAGTTATGCGTTTAGCATTCTTTGAATCAATCTTATCTCTGAACTATAATAATATCTGGTTTAAAATTGACGATATAATAAATACAAAATACCTATATAATTTTTAGTAATATATATATCCATTGAATTTAGATTTTCACAGTGATAAATGTTATTGGACATATAGTTCTGTTTTAAAACATAATATTTCACCTACCTGTATCATACAGATTAATGCCACTGCTATGAGTAAACTCGACGACACTTTTAAGTACCACATTTTAAAATGGTTGACATGTACAGTATAGACACGAAGTCTACTAAACTTCAATAAGGTGTATTATATATTATATATAGATGGGCCAACGAGTAATTGTTGTTGTCAGTAAGAACAATTACCGAATGTTATTAGCTATTGACATTTTTATGTTAACCATTTTTGATGTAAAATGGAAACAAAAGGTAAAAAAAAAAACACAATTAAACACTAACTACAGCAGTTGTTGTTTTTTGTTGCAGTTTGCAGAGTAATTAGCAACTTGTGGAATCGCGACAGACCCACGATTGAGTCGAACATCCTGTTCTAAAAGTATATCCTTCTTTTCCTCGTACTGGTAAACCGAAAATAAAAAATTATAATGACTTGTTGTTTAAATCCGTTTCGAGTGCGTAAAGTTAATATAAAAACATAATATTATAATATTATTACGTAACTCGTAACAAATGATAATGCATTAATACACCATAATGTTCTTAGGTACATTACGATACTGTTATTCAGTATTATAGAATATTGATTACCTTCCAAAGTGATTTAACTATTTAATATTTATTAACATTCAATATGATAAGATATGTCAATAGCACTTAATCAATCATATTGATATCACTGTACATGGCGTAATTATATTACTGCAATATGGATAATAATATATAAGTCTGTAAATCTATCTTAAAAAATTGTACTTATCAGAACAAGGAATAAAATCTAATAAAAAGTATTAATATCAAATGTCATTTTATTTCTTAAATTACAATTTACTTCTTAGTTTTACATAAATAATAAAACTGCCTATCTTAAGAATTTAAAATATTTAAATTGATCCCTGATGATCGTGTTTTGTTATAAAATACATTTTCCTTTATTAATCTTTAAACAGAATCTAATTTTTATATTATTTTGATTTCTTAGATACTTTCAACTTTCATGTCATTCGTTCATGAATAACTCTACAACAGAACTTTTTTTTTTTTTAAATTTCATGTTCAAATTCTTAAATAGCAGTATCTAGTTTCTTACTTCTTTTTAATTATTACACAACTAATATTAAATACAAAAAATTGAACTCATTCTGCATGTTGCATTGGTCTACGGTTAATATACGTTCTAACCGAATTTCAATCGAGTTTTTAAAGAAATCATCAGATCACGTACAATTGCAACAGCGCGGACCAGTGTGATCGGAGCCATCACGTCATCGTGTCCGACAATAATATTGGACTTTTAGAAACATCGTGAATCTCGGAATCCAGACCAATATCTACTCGGTCTCGTTTTGTAATTCGGAGATGTCCAATAAGTATAATATATATTGTGTCTCTGTTTGGTGGGGGACGTCTGCCAATAGAGGTTTCTACGAGATGTTGCTCTGGATATTAGACATTTATTTGAGTTGTTCGGTGCATTTTATCGGGAGAAAAAAAGTTCAAAAGTTTAAATAACAACGTCAGATCTCATACATTTTATTGATGATTACGTTTTTTTTACTACTTCGTCTCAGTGCCAAAGTATTGAAATATTTTTGTATTAAGCACTCATATTTAATTTAGTACATAATTAATGGTAACATTTAAAAGCCACATATTTAAAAATTGTTTGGAATTATTTAGATTTAGAATATACATTTTTATTTTCAAATTCATTGAAATTTAAACAAATTAGTATTAGATGTCTAGACAACTTTGACTAAAATATGTATTTATATATTTTACTATGAAATCATGTGTCCTTAATTGGGTGAGATAAATATATATTACGTTACTTAATGAAATAATATTTTACTAATTATTAATTAATATTTTTTATTGTTTTTAAGATTATAGATTAATTAATAAAAACTCAGATTCGTTGCTCTAGTTAAAATATAATCATAAACGTTAAAATTACGTGTTATGCCCATGAATAATTAAATAAAAATACTGTTTATTTTAACAATAATAAATTAATAGTGAATAAACATAATAGGTATATTGCATCTAACATTTTTTAAATTATATTACCATAAAACTATCAAAGCAATGGATTTTTTTTTATTTATTAATTTTAAGTAGTTAAATTTAAAGAAAACCTAAAAACGTACAGTTTTCACTAATTTCTGTAAAAAAAAACAAACATTGAAACATGCATCCATCATAATGAATTTTATCTATAGATAGTTGTATAGTTTATGAAAAACGAAAATTGAATGTTAGTTTATTTCAAATAGTTAACAATTGTAATAAACCGAGATCCAGTAATGTAATTCGCACAAGTCTGAAGTCATTATAATATTTTTGTATAACAACGTAAAAATGTCTAGGGATTTTGTTGATCATAAATCAAATTATTATTGAAACGTCTAGTTAGTTAGTAAGTATTATAATATAGAAATAATGATAACGTAATAACGTATCAATGATAATCGCTCCTGTTTATAAAATAAAACATATTATTTATTATGAGTAATAATGTCTGTGAAGTTCACGCCGCAATTATAGGCTCTATGACCAATATTATTATTATGTAGATTCTTGATGTAGCATACACAATTATTATGCACTTATCAGATAATATTATTATCGCAGTATTCATTACAACCATGGTGCTAAAGCTTTAATTCAAATTCCATCTAACTCGAGGAATATTTATGAGTGATATAAATTATCATAACCAATATAGGTATCTATTGCTTAATATATAGCTCCAAAGGTTTGAATTATCATGGATGGCATATTAAATATAAATTTAAAATTGTATAGTTGGGTACCAATACTTTATCGTTACACCCATGAACTAAGATAATAAATATATTTGACGACGACGACGATGATGATGAGGCAAAACCTGTATGCTCTTCAAAAAATTTAAATGAGAAAAAAAGAAATAATTAAACCAAATACAATGTCTATCCGAAATGTCTTCAATAAACGGTGGTTCTTAAAAATTGAGTGCGTAATATACCGCTGAACTATCGTATAAATGTGTTTAACGAATAGAAACTACTTATAAACAACGTTCATTTCTATAAAAAAAATCAAAAATAGCATAATCATAATACATGTCTGATTTTTTTAATATCGTATCACAAATAATTGTTTCGACAACAAAGTTTAATAAATAGATAATCAAAATTAAAACGTATAATCATTTGAAAAAAAAAATATTTTCTGAAAACTTTAACGTATAATATTACACGCATAATCTTTTTGCTACAGTAAAACTTCGGTAAGACGGAACTTATGTAAGACGAAAACCCTGTTAACACGGACAACTTCTTTAGTCCCGATTCAAAGACAACATAATGAATGTGAACTTCGGCAAGTTGGAAACTCCGTTAAGACAAAAAAATTGGAGGGCCCCTAGTGATTCCATCTTAGCTAAAGTTTTACTGTATAATGATGACCGTGACTATCGATTTATTATCATGCCTCAATAGCGAAACGAATAAAAATTTTATTTTATTTTCATCGTAGGTAGGTACATTTTTCAGCAATTTTCTATCCGCATATAATAAATCAAATCAACCTACTCACGTACATTATTGATTTATTATTTGCACGCACTCATTTATATAATATATCATATATATGTAAGTAACATGTAGGTACATAGTGCAATAGGTATATACGAGTATTATAATGCATGTTTAAAAAGGGCCAGTGACCAGGAATTCAATTTATAGTGTATCCGAAGCCGACCACAGGATTTATTCAATTTTGAGGATACAATTTTCACTGTTTGATTTTATCAAAATGGGTACAATATTCTTGAATTGTGTATAATTATATATTTTACTATAATATTCCTATAACATTCAACACAAACTAAAAACTATACATTCCATATAATTGATTAATTTTTGTTTTTATAAGGACATCTTTTAAAGTACTGTACAATAAGTTTAATTGACAAAATAACGAAATGTAAATAAGAGTGAAAAGGCCTTCCAGCTGAGGTAGTTCGTCATAAAGATTATTGATTATCTAATGATTATTATAACCAACTTATATTGTATTACTTTTATTTTATTACATTTATTACTTTTTCTAGACCTCTTTACTTCGGGTATATTTTCCTGGACATTTTTTCCCTTGGATATATTATTTTCTTTCTTAAATATGGTTTCGTCAGATTGTTTTTCCTAGTATATATTTTCCGCAGACATTTTTCTCGGATATTTTTCCTCTAGTTATTTTGGATGGTACCCAGTAAACCTATATAATATAAGTGTTTATACTCCATTACGCCATTATAGTTAGAAGTGATTCGTATCATGTATAAGTAATGTAAACTTTACATTGTAGAGCAATAAATATTGTCTCGAATGTTAATCGTTTAATTAAGTATAGGTACTGCACTTGTTACTTGTAAGACATAAGGACAGTATCTATACTTTATACACAACACGCATAAGGCATAACTATAACAAGTACCTATAATCAAATTGTCAACGATAGCTTGTTTTATTATTATTCAATCATTACTATCGTATTATATTGTAAAATGGTATATTATAACGGTTTATAAACGGACATTGGTCATCGTTTCGTATCACAGTGTTTTGCTTTTTAATTTTAAAAAATATTTTTATTCATTTTCTTTCGCTCGCAGAAAAAAACACCGAATAACAATATTATTTATTGAAAAATATACGACGGCATTTTACCGTAGCGATAGCCGATAACACATCGCATATTGCAATAATTTTGTCAGTAGTAACCTATAATAGTAACTGTTTGTCGTTCAATATCATATTATATTCATAACCGTTGAGAGTTGTCGATCACTCGATCTACATAAAATATATAAAATATTATACAACGCACTACACTTATGCCGTGCACCGGTAATAATATGTAAATATCTGGTAATAACGGTGGCACTGTATTATATATGATGGTATTGTCCACAATGAATAAACTATAAAGGCACTGCGTCGGTAAATACCGACAATGAAGGCGGTGGCGGCGGCGAACCATTCTTTCACTCGCAGACGATAATCCGGTCACACACGAGTAGGTCACACTAAGCAATATACAATAATATTATAATTAAAACGAATAATAAACCAATAGACGGAATATGGCCTGCAAGTTATATTTTTATCACCGGTGAATGATACATTTTTGATTAATAGTATTGACCGTGTGTGCATTGGGTTGGACTGATATTCACGAGTACAATGAATATGCGTGTTTCGATAAATTATGGAAGTAAGTATTACTTACCCACCATATGTCTAGAACTTAGTGAAATGCGTATTCATAGCAGTAATCGTCACCGAAAATTGTTAACGCCTTGCCTCGACTGCAGTTTTAAAACTGTAATCATATTTCATTGAAATATTATATACAGGTTTGGACAATGGCGGATCCAGGGCTTAATTTTGAGAGGGGCATGAGGGGGGGGGGGAAATTACAAAAAGTTCCAAAATTGGCTAAACACAGTGTAAAAGATAGAAAAACTACGGCGATTGGGGGGAATGCCCCCTTTGTCCCCCTGGATCCACCACTGGGTTATTCCAATTACATGAACTTATTAGTGCATAGAATTCAAAAATATTATTAAACAATAAAAATAATTAAAATTATACAATAAAACTAAATACAATTGATATTATATTTATTATTGTATAGATATATCAGTTTATATGCTTAAATAGGTTATCAGATACCTATATATATAATTGTAAATAAGTTCAAGGAAATAGAAAAAAATGGATCAATGTTATACTTATTTACAAAGTTCATGGTTCTTAAGAGTGTTTGGTGTGTTTGTAGCATAATTAATGATTTGAGGTTTTAAATAAAATGGACAATAGGTTAGTTGATCGGGTATGAGCTGATGAAACTTTGAATAATAAACGGGTTGAGATATATTTCATATTTTTTTTATAATATTACCTAAAAATAATAATTGAAATAAAATGAATTTACAGTATTTTTTTAATCACTTAAGTGATTGGTTCGTAATAATGGGGCCTATTCTCAAATCAATCGAAAAGATCAGTCGAATAGCTCTTTTCGATCTTTGATTTTCGATCAAAAAAGTATATTCAATTGTTGGTTTTCGATTGAGTGTATTCTCAGCCAGTGATCGAATATTATAAATCATAAATATTATTTTCGATCGGTTTTTCGATTATCGATTCACTTATCACTAAAAATAGTTGTTATTCCATGAAATAAAACATTTTATCGGCTATATTTTGATATTATAAATTTTCACTTATTAGTTTATTGCTAGTAGTTAGTTTAAAATTTTTGATAGTACTATAATAGTTACTACATTCAACATCAAGTACATTCATAATTAGTAATTATAAATCCTCAAAAAAAGTTTAAGGGGAAATCAAAAACATTCAGAGCTACTAAAGGGCAAGTTTAGCCCATCGTTTACTTATAAACATTGTAAGGACTTATAGACACAAATAGGCAGTGCTGCATTTAGACATTTTGCAATGTCTAAATGCGCCTAAATGCGGTCCTACAAATAGGCAATGAGCTAAATTCTCATAAATTCTATAGTTTGTGCGACAAAAGAACCATCAAAGTTGAAAAAAGTAAAAAATACTCGTTACCTACCTATTATTTTATAGCGTAGGTACCTAATTAGTTTTAAATTTTAGTGAGCACAATTATTGAAAATATAGGTAATATTAAACAAATTAATAATACTGCATCAATAGCTAATAGGTATATAGTGTTTAATTTTACACACTAGATAGTAGGTACCTATATATAGGTACTTTGAAAAAACTAAACAACAAAATATAATAAATATGAAAAAGGTAAATACAGTTGTAAATAGTACAGGTAAATCGTTCTTACACACTTTAGTAGCTACTGTAAAAATACCACACCGCAAACAAAACTATAAAATTATTGTATTGTACATTATAGAACCTATCATGACGTATTATCAGTCGAAAACAAGTTTACGATTGGTAAATAGTAGTCGAAACGAGAAATCGAATATTACAGTCGAAACGCCGATCGAAAACTGTTTGAGAATACGGATTTTTGAATTGGTTGTAAATATATCAGCTTTCGACCAAATTTCGATTGATTTGAGAATAGGCCCCAGTATTGCTAAGACAGTTGTCCATATTATGTAAAAGAAGGTACTGTAAAATAAGTTAATTATTATTACCTTTCGAGAGAATATCTTCTATTATTTTCGCTCTCTATTAATATTATTATCATGATACAACTTTGAGTGGAATAATTGTATTTATTTCTATAAAACTAATTATATCCACTCACAGTTGTAGCATGATAATAATATCAATAGAGGACGAAAATAATAAAAGATATTTTCTTGAAAGGAAATGATAATTACCTTACTTTACAGCACTTTTACATAATATAGACGATTTTAACAATATTATTACAAACAGAAGATGATCGACCACTATAATAATATTGTGGTATTATCCTTCTGGCGGAGAAAAACTCGCCTCCCTCGGAACGTTGCATCCCATGGTGTCTGCAGACAGCAATTTTTTGTTTAATAATATTATTATAACATTATAATAACGAATAATATTAGTATAACGTTATTATAATACTCTTATAATATTATCATTACAAAATGCTGTCTGGGTTACGCCAAGCTAATTTATCGGTCTATCGACTTTCGTTTGCTGGCGCTAAGGTGCATTAACCAATTATAGCTGCCGCTTTACGGACCGTCGCAGTGGTAGTTTCTATGTTTTTTTTATCGAAATGTATCATCTCACGGATAAGTCGACAATTTATGTAAAGTTGCTAGCTATTTTTTATTTGTTTTATACTTTTTTTGAAGTGCAAATATCCCTTTGGGTTTTGCGTAAGTGCCGTTTTCCTGCTGAACTACGCGCGTCGGAGTGTTGCACCAATTTTGTTATTACCATTTCGGAAATATTTAGGTTAGATATTCAGGTACCTATAGATCATTCTCAGAACTCTAATAAAAATGTGTAGTTATAAATTCTAACAAATAAACGCTGTCAAACAATATTTACTTAAAAAATAAACATTAAAATATATAACAATACCTGCAGTTGCACTCATAATATATTTTATAGGTATTTAAATAAATAGGTAGGTACTCTGTACAGTGTCAGCTCATGGTTAAGTCCATTCATTTGCAATGTGCCCCAAATCCCAACGCAACATACACACATAAAAATGTGTATCTGCATTTTAATACCTTGTATACAATTATTTTATTTTTAATTAAAAAATAATTTATTACTTTAAATAATTTGTTATTATCATTTATTATCAACATAGATTTACATACTGTATTTAAAATTGAGAACATAAAATTGAAAATAATAATCCATATTGAAAAAAAAAACGTATTATTAACATAGGCAAAGAACATTAATTAAATTAATTATAAATTATAATTTTGAATTGTTTTGTTTTTAAAAATTCTTGGATGATACAATTATACAAAAATATCATACTTTGATCTTTGGTTTAAAAATTTAATGATTTCTTCTTCAACAAACAGCTTAAAACTATTTAAAATATCCTGATATTCTATTGATTTATCGGAAATCTAAGTTTGGTATTCAAAATTTAAATTTTCAGATATCTCGCTTACACTTAATTAATATAATTAAGTATAATATTCAACTTTTTTCCTCCACGACAAATTTCGACTGATAATCCCAACACCGTTGGTTTTATGATGATTGTTATAAATTACAATAAACGTACAATAGAAATGAACAGTAAATGATGTACCTAATCGCGTCATTTCGAGATTTTGACACGTCACGATTCGCATTGTGTAGGTAAATTGTGTAAAAGCATCAATCGTAAATAGTAATTGACAATTCTATAATATGTAACACACATGG
>NC_042494.1:120764446-120798415 GCF_005508785.2 Acyrthosiphon pisum
GACTTTTCTATTCGAATGTTATATAGCAGGGGTGGCCAAACCACGGCTCGTGTCATAGACTTTTGCGGTTCGCATCTTAACGTAACATAATTAGACGTAAATTAACGTAAGAGCCAAGATGTAAAAAAAAAAGGTCATATTATTATATATAATGTGAAATGTTCACAAAATAATTCTTTTGGAACCCAAATCACGACACAAATTATTTCAATATACATCTTTCCATTTGTCTATGGGCTGCCAATATTGAAAAATATCCAAGGGCCCTAGCGGTCGTCGGCTGGGCTGGACCGAAACTGATTTAACCACAACATTATGTAACCAACGGCGGTGGCGTTGTTATATTTTACATTAGCTATATAATAACTAATAAGTAATAACAATGAATCTATAAAAAAAAATGTATATAATACCTATAAAATATTAAAATACTATAAATACATAAGCGTTAGTTTCTATTTTCCATAGCATTTTGATAAAAATCATATTTCACGTAAATGGGTCGTGTGTTTCCAGTGTTTATTTCAATAACGATAACATAGGTACGTATAATAGGTAGTAAAGTATCTGTTGTGTATATTGAGGGGCACCTCTATACTTGACTTTTTACTTTTAACAACTATTTAGTTAAATATTCTGAAATTACTTTACGAATTTTATTGAAACGCCTATTAAAAAGTTAAAGAACTTAAAAATATAATAATTTGTTATCATCGGAATACGTAATTAGTTTTAATTTCAATCTAAAAACCATTATGTATTTATGTGCTTGCTAATTTTTAAGAAATATTAAATTAAAAATAAATCTAACTAACGAAACTTTAAGAGTTTAGATAGTTCTATAATGAAACATACTTGCAATTTTAACTTTGAATAACTCGCATATAAATATTTCATAATTATTTTATATATTTAAAATAATTACCTACGCGTCGGCATTAACTATATGACTGTATTAAGTAATACTTTATATTTGATGGCTTATATTGAAATACTACGCGTTACAACATTGCAGATAATACGCGGTAATGAATTATTTAGGACCGTTAATGTATTATTTGTACCTACCTATAATTCCAATTAATAATGTTTAATATTCAACTTTTTTCCTCCACGACAAATTTCGACTGATAATCCCAACACCGTTGGTTTTATGATGATTGTTATAAATTACAATAAACGTACAATAGAAATTAACAGTAAATGATGTACCTAATCGCGTCATTTCGAGATTTTGACACGTCACGATTCGCATTGTGTAGGTAAATTGTGTAAACGCATCAATCGTAAATAGTAATTGACAATTCTATAATATGTAACACACATGGACCAGCAAACACACACGTGCACGATAGTAATATTATCATTTTGGGAGATGAAATATTGTTTATACGAATAGTTATCTCAACGCTTAGAGTGCCGGTTAAAATTAACGTTTTTATTATTAAAATATTGTAACGAACTTAAGTGACGGCTGAACAATTCAACACGTTGACTGAAAAAATGGTTGAGATTTATGCTAGAATTAATTTCGTTTACGTTGAGTAGTCAGCTGTTCTATCCGATATTATTATTATTTTTTATTAGATTAGGTATACTATAATATTATACGAGTTATAAATTAAACTCATAGCGGAGGAGTGCTCCGAGTTCCAATTGTCCACGCTTAAATGGCATGGTCGTGGTAATAAACGATTTCAGGTACTTAGGTAATATTATAATACCGCTGTTGAAATCAACGGTATCAAGTATATAGGTACAACAATTAATCAGGAAATAATTTGCACCGAAATCTTTTAAAACTTCTTATTTTATAGTAATGAGTAGGTAGGTAGGTAGGTAAGTATAACGTTTAAATTAATTTTTTTTTTATTGTTTTTTTTTTTAAATAATTAATTAATTTAGATTTGATTTAAAAAAAATATGAACTTGCTTAATTTATAATGATCATGGACCATGGTCTGAATAATAATTTGAATTCAACATTTCTCATTTTTCATCTTTCATTTTATATAATTTTATTTATTATTACGATTTATTTTGCAAATTATTCCGTGAATTGAAACAACAACTTTTATTTAATACCTATAGTTAGTTCTATATAATCATAACACTATATATAAATATATAATATATTATAATATACAAATAATAATATCTATATCCTACTGTTG
This sequence comes from Acyrthosiphon pisum, assembly GCF_005508785.2. Classification (NCBI taxonomy): domain Eukaryota; kingdom Metazoa; phylum Arthropoda; class Insecta; order Hemiptera; family Aphididae; genus Acyrthosiphon; species Acyrthosiphon pisum. The sequence goes on from NC_042494.1 coordinate 120,766,621, forward strand.
TACCCATCTATTAATACTTAAACATTTTAATTAGATGCCAGTAATATTAATCTAATTACCTAATAACTAATATCCAGCATCATCGAAAATCAAAATTTTTTTTTGATTGATTTAATCTATGCTTAATCTTAACAAGCTTTATAATTTTTAATTTTATCAACCTTAAATTTACATTTAACATAGGTTATAAATTTAGCTTTAAGCAATAAAAGTTCTCTATGTAGGTAAAAGTTTAGAAAATCTTTATAATACCTGACAAATTATTTACAATTTTATAAAAAAAATAGACAACAAGCAAAAAATAAATGACTTTTTATTGCTCCAAATCAATTTCTGACATGACTTTATATTTTTCTATTATTAAAAATTCCCCGCTGTATTTTATTTTAACAAATCGTAACAACAAATAGAGCTTTTATACTTTGAATTTATGTAATAGAATTATAAAAAGAAAACCAGACATAATATAACATTAATAATAAATAATAAATTAAGTTTTATGTTTTAAAAAAAATCTAAAATATGCTGTTCCCTTTAATTGCCAAAACGCTGAAATATGCAAAAAATAAATGTTATGTTCAGTTAAATATTTTTCTCGTTAAATTAAATTATCATGATATAGCTTATATTATATATTTTGACTATTCAGTAAAATAAAAACTTGCAAGTCAACATGAAGTTGCCTGCCTCATTAATAAGAATAGGTACCAAGAAATTATTATAATTAATTCTATATATACAAAAGTTATTATAAATTACTATTACCACAGTACCAATTTACATCAAGTTTTAGAACTTTGACCTCAGTTTAAAGAGTTATTGTAATTTATTTCACAGATTTTATATAATACATAAAAATAAATATAATATTTACATAAGCATAGATAACACATATAGCAATAGATAGCATTGAGTCGCATGATAGATCCCGTGAATACCAACCAGATTATTACTTAGTGGTTGGTACCTAATACTTAAAAGGTTATCATAATTTAAATTAATTTTGTAATGAAATTGCCCTAGAGAGCCTTTATATAGGTATTCTAATTAACCCTATTGACTGTCTAGACTTAGGATGTAAATCTAGATGCAAAGCAAAATGTTAGCTTTATCAAAGAAAGGTCATACTCATCATGCTTAAAATTTTAAGACACTGATGGTATGATACATTTCATTTTCTACAGTTTACAAATTTTTTTGGATTCAAAGTTTTTAGAAAAACAATCGATCTTATCGTTATAATATTATTATAATATTATTAAAGAATAGTTTTTTTACATTTTTTTTTTAGAACATACATGAATATTTGTACAATCTGTAATAAAATGTAAACAATAGTTAATATGGGGGGAATGAAAGTATACAGGATTGGACGACATGATAGAAGGAGCCCCCTCCTACGTCCAATGTCGCTACTTCATAATTAAAGAATAGTACAATTATTTTATTTTTTAAAATATTTATAGAAAACATTATAACGTGCAATAATACTTATATGAATATTATAGTTGTTTATTTTAATCATTAAAATGGTTTTAAAAATAATTAACATATTTATTAAACTTACAGAAAAAGGGGGATAAAATAAATAATAGATAATATATTATAATATTTGATTGTAAAACAAAAATATACATTGAAATAAAATTAAAATCATTTAAATATTATATAATACTTTATTATTATTGTACCACAATTTTGGTTATTTACCAATGATTTGTTTAATTTTAATTCATACTTCCACAAGAATTTGGTGGGATTAATATAATAATCAGGTATTTAAATTCTTTAAAACTTTTTTGTTAAAGCTCTAATTAACTTTTAAAGGTCATATTTAGTTACATTATATATATTTATAATTTATATACTATCTTTTAAATTCTCATAAAATAAAAAATTGTTACCGTTCAAGACAAATTAGTAATTACACAAAACCCCTAAAAAATTATTAAGTAAAATAAGGTTCTTGTATTATATATAATGATTATATATTTTAATGTTTGTTTTAAATTCATATTTCATACAAAAACCAATTTTTTTAGTACAGTGTTTTTTTTTATTTTATTACTAATATTATTTACATACTGTATTATAATTAAATGAACAATTTAAGTATTCATTTCGAGAACGAATAAAAGATACATTTTCAGCAGACGCGATCCCAAACAAATTACACATAATTTTTCAATATTTTAAGACATAAAATATAAATTATTTTTTAACGATTTTCAGGTCATCAAGTTCTGGGTCCTAGTTATTATTGACACGGTCAGTCATAGAGATTTATCAGAAATTGGACGATAAAATAAAAATACGGTTGTGAGATTCGAACTCATGACCCTACGCGTTAAATTGTAACGCCACTCTTATATAAGTCCGTCGTCTTATCATCTCTATATACTCCTATACTATGAACATTAGAGTTTTCTAAAGTTCATGTCAAAAACAATCCCATCAAGGCGTGAGTAGACATATTAACAGAGTTGTGTACCTATATTTAATCATAGTTAATTAAATTGTTAATTATGCGTTTATACCGGCAACCTGCCTACAGGCCAATGTCTTCCGGTATGGAACACTTTTTATGTTACTATATAAACCGTTGTAAAATATAAGGATTTTATTAATTTTTTAATTTTTTTTATTAACATATTATTTTACTTATTAATAAAAATAACGATCGTAAAAATTATGAGTGACGATGAATTGAGAATTTGGCTTCCATTTAACGAAAAAAAACTGATATTTACACTCAAAACTCAATTCTTTTTGAAAAATGTATAGGTACTAAATAATATAAATTAAGCAGGTTTAGGTAATGCATTTTTCATAGAGTAGGTTACTTATCACCGATCAAGACATACACTTGGCTTTTTTTCATATTACGTAATTTTATTTTTTTAAATAATTCTAATTTTGTAGTTTAGGTTTCACTACAATTATACATTTCGTAATTTTTAATGAATAATATTAGTGTTGATAAATTTGATAATACTGTTAATAAATTAATAAAGTACATTTTTCTATAAAACAAAAAATAATTAATGATAAATTAAATATTAGAAATTAACAGTATATTTCAAGTATGAATAATTTCTCGGGTCACAATTTTTTAACTTTCTCTAACGCGTGGATTGCGCTTGTTTTTTTATTGGGAAGGGGATATTGTTATTTGTTTACCAATATTGCCACTATCCATTGTTTGGAAATCATAACAATGTGATAATTCATATTGACGTGTCAATCAATGGAACTTTGCAAAACTTGTCGAGTGAATTGAGAAATATTCAGTGAGTTTAATAACGATCCGGGTCACCGTGGTCACTTAATCACACGTAAATTGGCGGAGCGTCCGTGCCACGGTGGCCGCCGATGTCACCGCGCCATCATTGAGCGTCCAGATCCGGATACGGCCGCTGCCGGCTATGCAGACTGAACCCGTTTTCGGGTGTCATGTGTAGATACGGTTGGCCTGCCGGGTTGATTGCCGCTGGTAAAGTGGCCACGGGTGGTGATTCTGGCGCGTCGTAGAATGCCGGGTTGTACACGACAGTGGCGGACATGGACTGTCTACGTCTGGCCGCCCGCACCGTGGCCATCAGAGTGCCCGTGTCGGCCTTCCGCAGGACGCCCGCACTGTGGCCGTTGCCTTCGTCTGTGGTCGGGGCCATCGCGCCGGCATTCGACAGTTCGGACGTCGACCGGTAGACGCCGGTCAATCCGTCGGCCGGTGCAGACTGGCCGTGGCGAGCCGTGGCAGACGCCAACATCGGTGCCGCGCCCCGTTGCCGCCGTCTTTCCTTGCTGATCTTTCGGATGTCGTCCAGCACCGGCCCTTGTTTGTCTTCCGGCAATACCGCACACATTTCCTGCAACACCTCCCGGCCAAACACCGTATAACATTATACTGTCATGTCACTATAATTCATTTTGTGGCTGCTAAACAGATTAAAAATGCCCGTTCACCACGTTAACATTTTTCCTAAGTCAGACCTAACTCTATTCGGCAAACATTATTAACGATACCTGTAATAACAGATAGATGTTCATGGGAAGGAAAATGTTTTTGTTTTCTAGTACCCAATCGGTGCAGTATAGTTTTTAACACAGAACCCAACTATAGTACAACATTGTTTATAACACGGAACCCAACTGGTAGGTACAGTTTGATTTTTTACACGGAACCCAATTCGTTTTTTTTTAATCACAATGCGCTACAATAATTGTTTGAAGTTCAAACTCGTCCAATTAAGTTTTCGATCTCTACTAGAAAAAAATTGACAGGTCCAACGCTTGAGGCACACCATAAGAATGATCGCGATTGAAAACCTCTGGCTTATGTTATCATTTTTCTATATACAATTAATTTAGAAAATATTTAAGCCAATTTCAGCTATTCATTCACTCCATTCTACAGTAGGTAGGTAGGAGGTCGATATTTTTGCAAAAAGTAGTTCAAGGAGTTCAACCCATACCAAATTAAGAAATTATTACAAATAATAATATAAATAATAGATACAATACAATTAGGTAAGTAATTAGTATTAGAGGCTGATCCACCAGTATCTTTCCCTTTAAATTGTTTATTCGTATACAATGATTTATCATTAAATTCAAATTTACCACATACATTACAGTGATATTCTCAATAAAGATACACAGCACATAGGTATATACACTCTACAGAAATAATATGTATGTATTCAATCATTAATAATATGTATTGGTGTACTTTCACAGTCACAAAGAACATACCTTGTCACAGACCTAGATTATTATTAAACTCAAATAGAGCAATATTTAAATTAAAAGCGATTCATTCATAGGCATTATGTATTAATACCAATAGAATAGGTACCTATAGGCATTGTTATATCGTAGGTACTTCAATCATTTTAATTATTCAAAATTTAAACTTTGTTTCTTCGATATTTGTGTTCTTTCAAACTATATATAATTAAATAAAGTCAAGTTTTTACTCTATCTTCTGATAAGACTCCATCTGTTGACATTCTGTATAAGTAAACGAGTAAATTTATTTATAATATATCAAATATTCAAATGGAAAACTCTAAAAAGTTTTGTAAAACACTGTATTACTAAAACAATGTTCGTTAAAAACCATCTGTTTTGTAAAGTTTAGACTAAAATACGGACTTTGTATTTCTTCATATTCATCTTTCTATATATTTTTCTACATTTATTATGATAAAATTAACCTACTAAAATTTGTATATTCTTTTAGATCGGACACAATGGTTTTAAACTGTATAGTAGTGATTGTGATTAAAAAATCATTTGAAAAAAATATGTCGCACCATACGTCTGCGTACGCTTTTCGTCAGTTTATCAATTTTATTTCAGTTTTTATATACCTGTGAAAGCTTTTAATGTAGACTGTTGTAAAAATTTGAATACCTTTAACCGGTTTAATACTCGTTGGTCATTCGTTTTGTGTAACTAGTATATTCCTCCGTGTGCACTATTTATATTTTTAAGTAAAGGTTCAAAATTCTTTTTACCACAATCTCTGTTTTATATTTTATTTATTTCGTATGATACAAATGTATAAGTTAGCCAATAGCCATACCTATTTGATCAACATCAAATGTTCAAAGTAAACATCAAACAAAGAGAAACTATGAAAAATCTTATATCGGTATAACCGAAATAATGCACAGGTATTAGGTATACCTAATTGTTATATTAATTTCGTAATTATAGGTAAACTATATGAAGAAATATTCGAACATATTCAGATTATACATACGTATGAATATGAATTATTAAAATATTTTATGTCCAATACTTTTAATAAATAATAAATTCAATGTTATGTGAAAAATATTATACGGGTAGTCACACACGTGGATAAAAACATATAGGTATTTTTGTATTCGAATAAATAACAGTGTATTGAAGTTGAATATAATATAATACATACATTATACATAAAATATAATAAACTTTCATTCTGTGGCTCGGCGTGGCGTGGTGGCTAAAATCAATCACGCAACGTGATTGAGAGTAAGTAACAGCCACTGCTACTAGTTCCCGGATGGGTGACCACCCGGGTCCATAGTGTCAAAAACCTTGTGGCACATACTGCACGTGTGGCCAACCACCTTACCAACCTTAAGTCATAACCCCTACAATAGCTAATGGCCATAGTTGCCGGGCTTTAGACCAATAAAAAAAATTTCATTCAAACATTTTTTTTCTATTTTTGTAGGTATAATAATATGTGAATGTGTAGTAAAGGTTCAATTATAATCTAATATCAACAAAATTTAATTTTAATTATCCATGATAATATAAGGTAATTGAAATATAATATAAAAACACATAAAATATAGTACCTAGTTAAAATATTATATTTTTTAATTTGCTCGGTAATTGGTTTTAATTTTAGTTTTCAAAAAGTTATTTAAAATTGTAAACCAATAACGTATACGACCTTAATGACGATGACATTGAATTATGTTATTTTGCACGATGAATTGACGTATTGTATTTTTCAAAGTATTTCAATATTTAAAAACAAGTGTTTTGGTTTTTTTTCGATATATTCATTGTGTAATATATACGAAACATATGTTTTAAAACAGTAATTAAAATCCATAAATGCAGTTATTTTCAATAACACTATACCTATAATAATATGTAAAATTGTATTTATAAAGCATAATTACCTTCATGGCTATTAATATGGACCTAATGATTGTTATCAAATTTATTGAAATTTATACAAGCTATTCGTTCCTAAAATAATTTATTTTATTTTAAATATCATAAAAAAACTCGTCTAGTAAGATTGCTAATACTTTTTATGCTAAACCCGTCCTCTTCGTGTCAGAGTGGTATTTCATAACGATTTTATAAACTGCGCCATTAATATGTTATCAATCTATAGTCACATTATGCTTTAATATAGTTATCGTTTTTATTACGTTTTGTTTTCAGAATCTATATTACATACTTATAATATGTACGAACATTAAGCATACACGAGGTCTATATTTGATGGAAGTTTTTTGAATACTACATTGTACAGAGTTATCTAGTTAGCCATAGCAATTTACCGAACATTAATAGAGTATTTTAAGATGAGCATTTCTTTGACATTTTATTAATTGTTTAATATTTTACCCTAAAGAAATAAACAAGGTGCATTCAATTATATACAGAGTGATCAGAAACTTTTGGTGGAGATACTAAACGCAATACAACAATAATAAATAATTGTTGTAATACAAATTTTTGATTATGATGTCAGCTAACGCCCACACAACATTTTAATATTTCCCAACTATTGTATAAATATTTTCAGGAAAACAATATTAGTTGTCAAAATATTTGAAACAGTTGTGTAAATAATAAGGAAATATTTTATTTATATTTTTTGGCCAAGAAGTTCACTTTTTAAAAATATTTTGTAAAAAACATTAACAAAACATTTTAATCATATTTTTTTTAAAAATATTATAAAAATATTAAGTCAACATTTTTGTGCAATATTTTATTATTTTATGAGAATAAAATATTTATACAATATTATTAGTCAAATATTCATTACTCAAGCACTCCAAAATATTTTCAAAATATTATCATTTCCCAAATGCTGTGTGGTCGGTTGGTCGAATGTTATTAATTAGAAAGTGGACACGACCCGACTGTAGTACTGTGTTAATTTCGACCACGAATACTCACTGTGTACTTTTGTAAGTTTATCAAGGCGTTGACGATGTTTCCCAGGACTCGGTGGTTGCTCCTGTATCTGTTGGACGCAATCATCGCCGTCATTGGACTCTGCCACTGTAGACGGACGTATGAGGCGACGGTTGATTTTGGAGCGTTTTTCTTTTCGTTTAGCGAGCTGTCGGCGTCCAAAAACGACATGCCTGTCGTGACCAGACGATATATACATATATATTATGCAAACACGAGAGACAAAAAAAAAACAAAGGACCGTGTAGAGATGTTTAACATATAAATAGCTATATATAATATATATCTGATATTCTGATGATATTACTGTGCACATGCTATATGATTGGATTATACATTTACGGGTTTGTGTATAGGAGACGATAATGTAGGATGCGATGTTTTTTTATTTTGTTACGGGCGGAAGGTTGCCGGCGGCAGTCGCTATGCCTGGCTGCTCATTGGAGCTAATCGTGATAGTGTGGTGTGTTGGTGGAGAGAGGGGGGCGGCCGAGTATAGGAAGGATCGTGATTTAAAATGTGAAAAACGTAATTCACCTACCTCTAACCGTTTTGAATTTATTGGATACCGTGTCCGCCCGAGCGGAATACCGTTGTTGTCTGTCCGCGGCCCGGCCCAGGCTTCGGGACGCGAACGTTTCCTGTTCAGGTTCCGAAAGCGATATACTGAAACGTTGCACGTCCCCCGGACCCGGCGTGCAGACTATGTCCACGCCGTCCTGGAATTCGACGGCGGCCAACAGAAGTTTGTCGGCCCAAGACCACCCTGTAGAATTTTATACAATGGAGTCTTATAGACGTGATTTATGTGATATAACTAACGTCGAATTTAATAACTATAGATACTGTAAATAATTGATAGGTATATAATCACGACAATATTATGTACCTATAGTTGATTACAATTACATACAAGCAGTTGGTTCAGATTATAGATAAATATTATATGATTATAATTTTTTTTTTTTTCAGACAATTTGAACTATCAGTAGTTGTGTTAGCACTTAGCGGGGCCGTATTTTGAATTATGTCACTCCAACAGCGGGTGGGAGGGCGGCACTTATGAAACGCATAACAACAATATTTCTAATATAGAAATTAATAATTATTGAAGTTTAATTTTGGTACAACTACCCACCCTCAACACTTTTTTGGGATACTAAGACGCTATATATTCAAAACCAACCAAACAGGGATTTGGTCCACCCAATAGGTTTGTGTCCACTGTCTAGGTTAAAAAATACAAATTATGAAAGTGTAAATCCTTAAATTTTAAATAAATTGTAATATAATAATTAAAACAGATATGTATACAGTTTTGCATTGTTTTTATTGTTTTGGTGAAAAAATTATATAAATTATACCAAAACGTGTTTCATGAACTAACGATTATGAATATAAAATTGTTTTGCATATTTTTGCATTTATAGGGCAATTTTAGTATTTTATATTATACAGTTGTACTAAAGTGCTCTTTTTATAACTCGACAAATTATGAAATACAAAATAAATAATAATCGTTCAAGATTTTATAAGTATACATATTTATGTTCAAAGCTGACGTGCCACATGGTTATACACTATACAGAGTGACCGTAAAAATTCGAGGAAAATTATTTATTTCAAAAAACGTATAAACTTGTTTTATAACTTGTTAAAAAAAATTCTAATTACGTTGTACAATATTTTAATACAAAAAAAAATCTCACAAACATGTACATTGTACAGCCATCTTACTTCTACCTGTGAGAGGGGGGAATTACGCTGGCCTCCCCATAAATACTACAGGCCTGTGTGTTAATCAAACGTACTATGATTTTTAATATGTATTTATTTTTAAATCATTCAAATGTGTTATTACTTATTAATTATTATATATGATATTTATAATTTAATTTTTAGATATTATTAATTACCAAACATAAAATATTAAAATAAAAGGTTTTCAAAATGTCAATAATATTAATTATATTATTATTTATAATTCGATGTATTAGATTATGAGCGGTGATGAATGTATTTGTTCTACAATGGTGCAGTTTTTTTTATTGTTACTGTAAATTAATTTTCTAGTAGAAGAAATGCTCCGATAATCAATTTTGAGGGAGGTTTCTGGTAGAAAATTGTATCTACTTTATATTTAAGGGATTCATAAGTAGAAATTTTCTAGTAGTTTTTGAAATAATCAAGAAGAACAAGAAAGTACAACAAGTTTTTTAAATTTTTAAATTATTCATAAAATAATTGGTTGTTTAATAGTCATAGTAGACCATTTTTCAACTTAAAATCATTTTTGATCATATTCCATGATTTATTTATTTTATTTTTATTATATAAAACCCCATGAAGAGAAAAACAATACTACATACAGATAATTAATAATTAAAACGTAGACCAAAATATACTAAAATTTAAGTTCAATTAATTTTTAAATTTAAATTTATAAAACACACATTACAGTTACCTATTTTCAATGACAAGTATACTCGACACGTTCGTTCTGTAAAACAGAATACGGTTACCTACTTGACTGCTTTTTATATATTATATTTGAAAATCTAACAGTACTTCACAGAAGTCCGAGATCTTTGTGAGACAGTCAGCACATTATTGACTTGACCTAGTTTGAATTACTATGAGACTCCATTATTATAGTGATAAGCAATAAATATTAACTTTCGATATTGATGTTTTTACTTGAAACGTTTTTTTTTCTTTACATTAATTTCCGTGGCCATCATATTTGATACCTACGTATTACAAAAAATACTCATACGTGAATCCAGTTTTTTCAGTTAACCGGCTCGTGTACACACTACATTTACTGGGTTTTCAAATTGTATACTGAACCGCCGATATTTAAAAAAATATACATCCTTACCAACATAGTAATATTAAATACCACACAATTTATTAACCACACTTATACCTTTCTGTATGGCGTCCAACAACGCATCGGTAGGCCGCACTTCGTCCCTGCACAGCAGTCTGGAAAAAGCGCCCAACGAACGTAGCTCGTCCCGGTCCCACCTTCGCCGCCACTCGTCCAGGTGCCAACAAGTGCTATGCGACACGTCGTACAGCTGTCGCAGGAACAGCGACAGCGGCGGGCCCAGTCCGACGCGTCGTCGTCTGCACCGCATCAGTCGGAAGTTGGTGGCCGAGGCGGCCGTCGCCGCCGATTGTAACCGTCCGAGTACGAACCGCACCAGGTCTGAGTCACCAGAAATTTCGGCCACCGTGGCGTCCGCGTACACGTCACACAGCAACCGGCGTACCGCTTCCGGTCCACCGCCGGTGGACGGTGTCCGGCGGCGCTGGCGTCCCACGAAACACCGACCGCGGCGGCCACTACCGGCGACACCGCTCTTTTTGTCGGCGACGACGGCCGAACGCAACGGCCGCCGCTTCCGGTCGTCGTCCTTCTTGTCCCGGGTGGCTCCATAAATGGCCAGCGCCTGTTCCGCGACAACCGACACCAGATACGCGGCGTCCAGCCCGATCTCGTCTCCAGCTACCAACCCTGTGCTGCACCGCGGGATCTTTTCTTCTGTCAGAAAGTGCCAAGCGGACGACGATTCCGCCGCGCCCGTTGAAATCTAAACAATTTACTTAATTTTACAAAATATTACGAGCAAAAACTGTAAATCACCCTATAGTTCATTTTCTAGTCTATATTATTATTGTATTTTAATGTAATTCGTTGGCAAATGTTATCGTTCATTCAAATTTTTTTTCTGTAGATAAACCTTTTTTATCCCAAACAGAATTTTGTTCGGTAAAATGTGCTGATGGGTACCTATACATTTTAAGTAGAACACTAAGGCATGACCATAATATAATATATATTATTATCTTACATTGATGTTTGGTTTAATTATAGATAGGTACCTATGTATGGTATTATCTCAAGAAAATTAATTAATGTTGTAATAATTGCAGTAGGTGTGCCAAAGGGAAGTGTTAACAATAAATGGTATAGTGGTATAATTTAATTGAATCCAGATCGTTCCTAGCCGCGTTTATTCATTAGTAATAATATTATTGTACAGCGTCGAGAGCTTTTGTAGGTAATTTTTCAAATTTATTCGGCTGACGTTTCAGTGTTATACGTCTCGACTTATTTAGCGTATTTCTGTGTTTAAACAACACATCGTCACTAATATTATTATATTCGTCAAATTTCAAATTGAGTATTTACATTATATGGTCACGGTTAAGGATTTACGGTAGTGGTTCCGCCCATGCGTAGTTCTCATAATGTAATGCATAGTTAAAACCGTTGTAGTGACATAGCGTGCAATTTCCATTACCGTAATAATACTTCAGTCCGATAAGCAAAACGCACACCTATATAACCGTGACACGATATGCAATGTAAGTATAAAATATTCATAATATAGGTATTATGACCGATGTTCACCTATACCAGTGACTGCAGTGATGGCCATGGTCATTCTATGTATAGAATATATTTTAGGAGGGGCGATAATTTAAATATATAGGTAATAAACTAATATAATATATGTTATAATATGTATGATTATTTCAATATGTGGGACACAAAAACTGTACCGCCGAATCCTATAATATAAATTACCGGTTACCGCGTTAACTTTACGGACACACCGCCGAATGACACCGGTGAATTTTATAATATTATTATATCAGACTTGTTACACGCACTGGCCAATCAAAATGCTGTGTCCGATCACAGGAAATTAAACAGCCATGACATATAATTGTATGAACAGTTTATATCAGTGCCGTAGTCAGGGGGGGGGGGGGTGGCACGTATTCTATATGAATATAGATAATTGTTAAGATGATACCAATATAATCACCAACCCAATTGTTTAACGTTATCGATTAATCAATTATCTTATTATAACTAAATAACAATGCATTTACTTATTTAATTAAATTTAAACACGGTTATTTTGGTAACTATCACGTTTTAAGCGTCTCCTGTAAATGTAGGTGTTTGTAAACTACAACAGTTAGCCTTTTATTATATTATAGTCTCCGTAAATAATATGAATCAACTGTAGTTAAACGGTTCGGAATATTAATATAATGATAGTCAAATCATGCTCACGCAGTGCCTGGTGGCCAACATCCCCTTGAACACTTCGCCGATATACTCCACTTGTTTCCTCGAGTAATCCAACCTCCGGGGCTTCGGGTCCATGGTATCCAGTACCCGGTACCACTTGTGTAGCATGACCGACTCCAGGTTCTGCCAGTAATCGGCGTCCGTGTTCTGGAATGCCTGTCCGGTGACGATCGAGTCGCTGCCCATAGACTTCTCGAACAGCCCGTACATGTACGCCTCCACGATCTCCACGTCGTTCTGGTAATCGTCTTCGGACACCATCGTCCGGCAGGCCCGGGGAGCGTTCAGCACGACGTTGGCGTAAGGGTAGAAGTACGACCGGTGGTGCTGGGCCTTGAGCGCGGCTACCAGCGCGTCGAGCACCGACAGCACGTGCACGGCCACGCACCGGTGGTCCCAGTCCTCGACCCGGCCGTACGCCTCCAGCCGGAACCACAGCAGCGTCTTTAGCATGTAACCACTCACCACGCACACGCCATTTTCGCCCTTCCGCAACTTCGGCACCTTGGTCCGGAGGAAGTGGTAGATGTTGCTCACCACGCTCCGTTCCGAGTAGTGCGTCTGGTACAGACACTCGGCCGCTGGGAATCTCATCTGAAAAGTGGCCGGCCGACCGTAACACCTGACCGTTGGATGTGGCGCCACCGGAACCGCGTAGTATCCCTGTAATATAATATATTATACAAAACGATCGATATAATGTTATATTTTATGATACGCCAACGAATCGATACATGCGTGTATATTATATTATATAATTTTAATAGTCGTGTAAATCATTATAACGTACAATTTACAATTTACTAGTATATATTATCCTCATCGATTATTCATCTTGTGTTTTCGTTAATTAATATATTATTATCTATACCAGTGGTCCTCAACTTTTTTTGTGTGACGAAAACCTTAGTTTAGGTCCATAAAAATAGTAACACACTTAAAACAATTATAAACATAATATGTAAATAATTACATTATAATATGAATGTATATAATCTATATTTTTCTAATATAATCTATTAATCTATAATCTATTCGTGTTTGCTCTCATCATATCACTTTTTATTTTTTAATTAACGTTTTTAATGTGTGCTTTTGAAAAAAATTGCCTGGATATATTAGAAGTGCACACCATTTCTATAATATCGTAGAATGTATATTGTATTTTTATTTATCCATTTTATTTTATTATTTTTTTTTGGGTGGGGGGTCTTTATTTAAAAAAAAAATAAAAAGCGATTTTCGTGTTTTATTTTAAAAATATGAGATAACCAATTTATAGATCTAATTTATGTGAATATTTTAATAATCTAATTACCATGAATTCCTATTAAGTATTCAAGTGTATACTTTAGTTGGGTATGAGAATATATTGAAATTTGTAAATATTATTATAATATATAATTCCGTGTGTATATAATCGAATTTATAATATACGGCACCCACGTATACAATCTAATCGTGTAATTGTAATACACAAATATTTTGAACCCACTGTATACTATACAGTGGGTTCAAAATATTTGCTTATTCGGTATAATAATAATAATTGAAAACGATTACGGGGGCTTTTGTGCATGATATTTAGTTTTATAACATTCGAGAAATCAAATTTGCCATTTGATGGACATCATGTATTGTCAATATTATACGATTTCAAGTCATTAGAATCTAAAATAACGGCTACAACGAAATAAACCTCTAGTTTGTGATTACGAACTTTTCTAAAATGTGTACACTCACCATAGTCGTAGCTTGTTGATGTATGAGAATGTCTGGATGAGTGAGTGGTATTCTGGACAGGACGTCTGTGTATTTAGGCCAACCGGAAAACTCGATGGCGGGAAGTAGAACGACGGCGATGTCGCCGGACGTTTTAGGACCAGATATGCGCAACTTAACGCACTGCGCGTCTTCGACGACGGCGATCCTTAGATCTCTCGGGTCGGGAAACTTAGTGGAACCGGTGCTACCTGCGTTTAATTAATATTATAATTTATAGCTATTAACCATAATAATATAATATATACTACATATATACTATATTTACATGGTAAGACTGTATAGATTTATGTTTCACACTTACCCATCCCAAAAAACACATGTTCGTCAGCGGGACTCTTGAGGATCTCGTGCAGCATTCCCGCGTCGACGATCTTACCAGGACACCCGCACAAGTAACTTTCGTCTACGTCTTCGGGTCGACCGACGAAGTCACTCTTGCAGGAAGCGGACTTGGCCAGCAATTCAACAAAGCGCAATTTTAGTTTATCACTATAAATATATAAAAAAAAATTCTACATTCTCATTTAAAATTAGGGTATAATAATATATAGGGACATAAACTTAAAATAGTTTCTCATTTCAAATACCTATTATCAATAATAACATAAGACAGTGACTTGATAATGGAGAGGAATACTCGGATATACAAATGAAAAATAGGTTTTATTAAGATCAGGGGAATGTGCTTGGTCCAAAAGACCATCTAAAAGACAATCTAAAAGACTAAACATTAATTTGTACATGATTCTGATACATCAAGTCATTTTGAAGTCCGGTGCTTGATCTCCGAGTAAAACTAAAAAAAACTTTCAGTATTCGAACGACAAGTTCTAAGAAGAAGAATGTATAGACCTTGTGTCTTACTCTGGCACTTTGGAATGAAGAAGCCGCAACAATGATATTATGCTGAAGAACTTGTTTCCACTTATAGACATTATACTAGTAGACGGAGTATAGATGTAGTTCCGGCAGTCAGACATAACTTCGCTGTTCGGGTGTTACCGAATTACAGGGAGCATGCGCACTAGATGATACAATAAACTGTTTACCTATAACTGTATGTAATAATATATGCCAATAACGCAAATTGCCAAGGGCCGCACTGCCCAACTGCGCGTCCTTATATGATCCGTATACTAGTATGTATAAGGTCTATCGTCTATGTTTTCACTACCCATCATAAAAGAAGAAATTACGAAAGAAAGCTGACGCTAGCCGGATTAGAGAAAAGAGGAATCATTGATAAAAAGAGTAATTCAGGAAAATTCTATTCGAAAAACACCCTTAGGTATACCACGCTTAAGTGAGAAATACCGAGTTAAAAAAAAATGTGTCAAAGTAATAAAACCAGACAAGCAATATGAAGAGAAGTGGTAGATAATTCGTTTGGATAGTTAGACAGTCTAGAAGGCCGAAATGCATAAGAAAAAAAAAATATATTATATCATACCGTCACACATTATTGTATTATCTAGTCTATATAGTCTTTAAGGTATTTATGAATATAAAAAAGAATACTGATGGTATATAATATACTATAATCGATGTCATCGAAACGACAATATTATTAATTCATAAAATATTGTGGGGTTTTTTTAATAAAATTTGTTGACTACAAATAACTACTTATATTCGTGCGCGCGCGTGTGTGTGTATGTGTGTTAAACCTAAAAAAACTTTTATCCTGATCACTCTTGTCTCGGAGAGAGGAAAGGGCATAAAAATATTTTTTTCTTCTATTAAGTTTGTTCATGTATGATGTTTAACAAAACGTGGTTATCAAATATGAGTCAGGCGAAAATCCAAATTTTGATTAATGGTGTGTATCTGTACTGTATGCTATCAAACTATCAAATCTCTGGATATGTTAAGAATTGACACGTTTCATAAATTTGAGGTTACGCACGTTTATCAAAACCGATCATTAAAAGCTTGACATGATACATTATAAGTGAATGTTTGTGAAAATTTAAACACACAAGAACAATACCAAAACATTTTGCGAGTGCCTAACCCGTTTTGAACAATATAACAATAAGTATTATTCGTATTATTATTACCGGTAGCATTTTGTGAAACGTAGATGTTATAAGTCCCAAATGATAGTCAATCGCGGAGATTTGCGTTTAATAATCCCTAAAGCCTACCCTTTTGTTATCCTTTTTGGCTCTCTGTTTTTACAGCAACTCGAGTGAAATATATATCACCATTGGACGTATATTCAAACAAACGATATTATTATTATAGTTGTCGTAGCGATTTAGCTAAGTATATTATGTAGAATATTTTATATTAATGCTCATTGTATTTCTCGCTTGACAACTATATAACTGTGCAATAAAATACGTATATTGCTATAGTTTTCTTGATGTTATTATACAT
The DNA here is from genome assembly GCF_005508785.2 of Acyrthosiphon pisum. Lineage (NCBI taxonomy): Eukaryota > Metazoa > Arthropoda > Insecta > Hemiptera > Aphididae > Acyrthosiphon > Acyrthosiphon pisum. Next base: position 120,783,632 of record NC_042494.1, read on the forward strand.
TTATACATGTCTACATATGTATACATTATATATTATAAATTAGTATATTACATTTTGATTACGCTAAGTTACACCATAAACATTTTCTTTTAATAACATTATTTCATAAATTATAAAATACTCAATTTATCGTGAAAAACTAATTTAAATATATAAACGATAATTCTCGATTATTCTAATGTTATTGAAGTTCAAAACCCATATAAATAGGTATATATTCAGAAAATATTTTTTAAAATTATATCATTATATCGTAACAAATTATATAAAACAAAATATGATATAATTTATCGATTCATTAGTGACTTCAAATAATATTGTGTTTATTGGGGGGTTGTAAGATATATAAAAACTTTTTATGGACAAACAATAAATATAAAAATGTAATAAATGCACATAGGTTACCTATATAACAAATACCAGAAAATTACCATATAAAATTAATCTCAGTTTTAATTTCTAATTATTGAATGATTTCATAACATAATTTATTACAGTGTCGACATTTATAGGTAAGAAATATATAATATGAACAATTATTGTATTATACATGTATTGTATATTTTTCCTGAATATTCATGACTTTTAAAATATTTAAAAAATTATACAAGTATAGACAAAAAATAAAATTAATTCAATGAATAATATTTTTTTATGATATTTTACAGAATTGTTAACGGATATGACGTGCTACTGTGTGGTAATTATTTTTGTGGTACTTTTTGGGTGGAACTATAAAGTGGGAGCATCATATTTTAATTTAATTGCTTTTTTCCGCTTTTCAGTCATAAAATAAATGGGAATTGGTTTGGATCAACAAAAAATATACCTACCTACCGGCTAACAACATAGTTAAAACAAAACAAATTAATGAAGAATTGCAGTTTTTCGTTTATCTTTCTTCAAAAACTTTTTATCTCCGTAAGCTTATATAGCTAGGTAACAACTTTTACTATTCATTCCATGCAAATATAAAGAAATAAAGTAATTATTAAAGTACTAATTAAATATATACTGTTATTATAATATTAGAATTAGTATGTTGTTTTACCGTCTGAGATATCCATCATTGTCAATTAAATCTGCCCATTTTTCGGGTTCATTGGTGACTAGTCGGATTTTAGCAAAGCCTTGGGGTACGCCGTCTTCTTCCACTACACATCTTACTTGGTAGTCAAAATCATCCTCGTAAATTTTCGGTTCTGACAATACGTCAAGTCGTACATAGTAGCTAAAGCTTTTGGACAACTGAAATTATATGCATTTAATTAAAATAAATATATTTAAATAATACATTATTATTCATTTAAAATTAACATATTGCTTACCCTATATACCAAATTATATTTAAATTTATAACATTATAATTTTCTTATAAATAGGATTTTTTATTGGAAAAAAGTTAAACTATTTATCTTAATTATTGACCAGACCTTTATTGAGGTTGACATGGGTTCTGCAGTGATCAAAAATTTGCAGGCGAATCGTTTGTCCAACTTCCCAATTCCACACAACAAACGTTGCATAATACGATTAACTATGGCTTCCACGTTTAGTGATGATGAACTAGTAGGTATGTCATCTACACATAATTTTTAATGAGTATAAGACTATGTTTAATACAAATAAAAAATAGTAAAATACCTATAATCTATATAATTAATTATAAATTAATATGATAAATAATTTTGAAACTTTAATAACCATATAGAATATCAATTATTATAAAACTGTTACGAATTAATCAAAAGCTCAAAAAGCAAGTGCAATATTTAAAAAGCCTATAAATAGTATAATATATTTTTCATATTAAAAACCCATAGTTATGTTTGTTATCCTGAAACTATTTATATAGGTAGAAATCTGATAATTAATATATTTTACAAGACTGTTATAAAACAATGTATTAATGAATCATTATTAATTGAACATTTTTATATATATTAACTAATCTTAATTAATCTTTCACTGACATATTATATTATATGTTGTATATTATATGCTGTAGTGTTTGTGTGTAATATATATTTATTATTTATAATATTTGTATTAATGTATTATGTATAATAAATATAATATTTTAATTGTTAAATTAAAAAGGATAATTTATCGAAATAAATAACTATTACACAAATTATTTGTGTAGTTGAGAGTAGATGCTTTATATTTATAATTATGTAATCAGCTTAATATGTTTAATATAAAAAAATACCTTACTAGAATTTAAAAATGGATCCAGAAATTAAAAAGTGACAAATACAAATTAGGTATACTATCAACATACTGGAAATTATAAAATTGGTAAGGTAAATGTTCAAAAACAATATTGCAGTACAATTTAAATTGAACATTTTATTTCAATTATGAAACAGAATATATACAGACAATTTATACAAATTAATTCACAGTTAAACTTTTTTTTAATTAAATATTTAGATATTGATTTACTAAAACGATATTTGAGTAGTACAATCATAAAAGAGCACGGATGTCATTTGTTACAAATCTTCACAAAAATAATTATTCACATAGAATTTAGAACATTTATTAAAACTGATTTTTAAGAGTGCATTCAAAGATATTATTTGTCAAAATTAACAAGATATATTGTAGTAATAATTTAAAACCTTAAAACCCAAATTTAGAAAATTTTAATCACAAACATAATCAAAAATACAAAACTTACAACCTATTACAATAAAACAATTTTAATTATAAATTTTACTATGAAAAATTCAAAATAATTTTGATGGTGTTTTTCTTTACGCTTATTATTATAACTCCATAAAAACCGAACATAACATTTTACATTGTAACTATTACTGATCTTAAAATATATTGCGAGACTTTTTTGAGCATTTTTCTATCCTCTAAGTAATAAGACAAATACATTAAAAAAACCCATAACTATATGTAATACAATGACAGGAAAAAAAATATTGTTTCAGTAATAATATCTCTATCTCAAACAATCATTTTTAAAAATGAAAAATAGTTTCCTAAATTATTAATAAGGTCTGCTTACATTGTATTTTAAATCATAAAATGAAATTAATCGATCACGGAAAGTAATAAAATATATATAAGTATTCAATATAAGAAATTAAGATTTTTAAGTGAAAAATAAGTCAACGCATTTAGGTAGTTAAAATTAATATTTCAAGATTACTTTCTAGTTTCTATATTACAAGTATTACTTTCATAGTATACATTAATTTTATACCTACAACATACATATTACACTAGTTAATATAACACTATTCTCATTAAAAATGTATATAGTACAAGATAGTTTTCATTTTAACATAAAGATGTGTTTTTCATTTAGCGCTTGACTTAATTTTTCAAAGAAAAGAATAATTATCGTTGTTAGTGCAAACGTCAAAATAAAAAAAAGCAGGTAAGTGGATGTCGCTCTGCTGTACAGTAGATTACAAGTGGGTCATTGTATAATGGATTGTATTAGACTTGAATTCAATGATATAATATCATTGTATAAGAAAAACGATTCTGAGCGGAGACGGTTTGTCAGTCTGGATATTTTATATTTTGTTATTATTTATTTTATCATGTAAGTTGAATTAATATTAAAATATTATAATTTTTTATTCGTTTTTATGGTGATAAACAAAGCGTTAAAAATTAAAATCCAATTTTTAGCGTTTTTTCATAATTTTCCGGTGGTTTTTCCTGTGGCCTTAAATAACTATTGAGATAATCGAAAAATGACCTCTTCAAAGTACCATCTTGATCCAATTTTCTAAAAGATAAGGTACTATATGTTGAAATCGAAACACTCCTTCTGGAAGAAATTTTGTATACAGGATATAAAAAGAAAAAGAAAAAAAAATAAACACCATTGTGAAAACAATAGCTTCCTCTCTCCGCTCAGAATCTAATAAATATATTAAACATCTAAAGCGATACCATTAGTAGGTTATACGACTCTGTGAAATTTGAAAGTTCGAAACGTATTCAAAATTAACACTTATTTCTACTACATCTTGCACTTGATCGATTTTAAAGATTCTTTTTGTTATTATTTAAAAAGCGTGAAGCCCTGCTTTCAAGGACTTTATGGGACTTTTTACACATTTATACAAAACGAAAAAGAGGGATTTTATTGATCGACTAAATATTATATTTCACATTTACAACCACTACCTATATTATTATAAATTAAATATAAAATATAAAATATCTAAAATACTTAGTATTAGTTCACGTGTTGAGTGTACATACTACAATATTATGTTTATACCTATAATTGGTATGTAAATGCACATTCATTTTATTTATTAAAATATACAATATAAAATATTCCTCTACGGCTCTAAACGTTGAAAAAAACCCAAATTTATGTTATTGAAAATATTTTATTCCATCACTTGGCATGAATATAATCCTTGTTATAAGAAATTAATATAAATTACAACAAAATAAGGCGCATTCATAGTTCCAAGTTTCTTTATTTTATTGGTGTAAAATTAATAAATTAATTTTTTTATTGGCCTATATCCGTAAACTATGGCCAGCTAATGACCATGTAGGGGTTACGGTTGATAGGGTTTTAATGGTTGGTATGGTTGGACACAGGTGGTCACCCATCCGGGAACTAGTAGCAAGTAGCAACTAGAAGCAGTCGTTACTTACTCTCAATCGCGTTGCGTGATTTATTTCAGCAACTAAGCCGCGCCGAGCCACAAAAATAAATAAATAAATACATTAATGTACTAATTAGTTGTTTAAATTTCAAACAGCATTATAATATAGGGTTGACGATATTGAAATTTGAAACCGGTATTGCGGTATTAGATTCGGTACCGGTATGAAACGATATACCGCAATACCGGTATATACCGAAAAACCGTAATACCGGAAAACCGTAATACCGAAAAACCGTGGTACTGGAAAACTGAAAAACACTGAAATGATATGCTGAGGGAGTAAACAATTTTTAAAAAACATTATATTACAATATGTTTTCCGGTATGCACCGGTATTACGGTATGTACCGGTATTACGGTATACCGTTGCAGCGGTATTTGTGCAAAAACCGGTATACCGAAAAAACCGTCAACCCTATTTTAATATAATATTATATTATAATAGCTAGGTACTGTTATAAAAATAATTTCATTTTTAAAAGTTTTAATAATTTACAAATTACAAGTGAACAAATTTCCGCCCACAAAATTTTGGCACTCTGGGTAATTGTAGCCAATGCCCCCCTCAAATGTGGCCCCAATTTGATGGCTAATTTGGATGTATTTTTATTTTAAATGTTTTTTTTTTTATCAATTTTATATATTATATGAATTGGAGAAGACTTACAATATACTAAATGTCACCATATGACTTTTACACATCTTAAATACCCAATTCATTTTAAATATGCGATTAATGAGACTACTCTGCAGTCACTTGACTCATCTGTCACTGATCTTGGTTTTGTTCTCTGTCCTACGCTTAGCCCTCATTTACATATTTTGCATATCTGCTGTAAATCACTTAAAATCTTAGGTTTTATTAAGCGTGTTACAACTGAGTTTAAATTGGCTTCTCCCCTTAAGGCACTGTACTGTTCGCTTGTTATAGGCCTGTCCTTGAATACGGCTCTGTCATTTGGGATCCTAGTACTGGTCAAAACGCTTTAATGCTTGAGCGAGTCCAAAATAAATTTTTAAAATATACCAGTCATGCACTTAAGATTGAATGTTCTCCTCATAATTATTTACCAGTATCTCAAACTAGATTCGCTAGCGAATCGTAGGCGTGCTGCTAACCTCACATTTTTATCCAAGTTATTAAATGAGCAAATTGATTCACCGCACCTTCTCTCTCTAATTCCTTTAAATGTCCCTCCACGCTTCACCCGTCAACACACCTCTTTTAATTTACCTACCACCTCTACAAATTATGGTTTAAATGAACCACTTCGACGTTGTATGTCTATTGCCAATTCAGATCCCTTCTTTTCTATTTCATAACCTAACCAAGTATTTATGTATCTCTATATTTCACTGTTATCACATTATTGTAATTGTTATATTAATATTATATGAAATTGGGCTCACGTCCGTATTGTAAGCTAATTAAATAAATAAATAAATACAATTTTTTGTTAGCAGTTTATCATTACCTATATTCATAGATGAGTTTATTTCTTCTATCAATCATTGTTTAGATATGTATTATTATAATAAATACAAGAAGTTTTTTGTTATGATCTCTTTCCGTTAAACATATTTTATTCAAATATATAAGAAACTATTTTTCTTTTTTAACGGTCTTAATCGATCCTGCACGATTTGGTACTTAACGTTGATTTCATGATGCTGCATCATCGTCAAAAGCAGTCTGAATGTACGATAAAGCATAAGCTATGCATCGCTTACTTCATGCCTCGAATGACACTTATTCCTTTGTAAAGACATTCCACTCATACACTCTTAGTGTCCTTCTGGTTTCGATCTATCGCTGTAAGAACGCATTTAATTGATTCAGATTTCGATTATTATTTGAATATATCTGGTAATTTCAGAAACTATTTTCAACTATAGGTATACTGTTATAAATATTGTAAATTGTTTAATATTACCGATAGTAATATAGTAATTTCCTTTATAAAGTATTCTTAAGTATACTTAAAGATTTAATGATGGTACAGTGTACATGTATAAAAATGTGCGAGTACGACGGACGGTCACTGTGGCACCTGGTGGCGAGGCGAAAAATATATGATTATATTACAGAATGATAACAAATAATAGAAACAATAAAATATCTTATACTATTTAGTGTTAAATTAGTCATATACCTTGTAATATGTTAAAACGATACGTATAAATGTCATACAATTTCGAATAATATGTACACTATTTGAGCCTTGTATCCGATAAAAAAATCGACAACCAGCTCATGTGTTCGGCCACATCATTCGCGGTGGACAAATCCCTTACGGAATGATTTCGTGTATAAGACGTATATTATTATGAGGTGCCTACGGTCATTCAGTAAATTCAGTCGCGCGGGTGGCCTATAATATTATACGCAGGCGTGTTTGACTCTCGCGCGCACTTACCCGAGTTTTCATAACCACGCAGGAAGTTGTCGTTGAGCCGCTGCATCTGACCGGCGTTGAAATGCAGTTCCGTCGACGGCAAGTACAGTTCCTTATCGGCGCGGAGACGGCCGCGGCTGTTCTCGACATTGCTCGTCCCGCAGCCCATGGTGTCCGATTTTTCACACGTGGCGACAGAAAACGGACTGACGTGACGGCTGTTCCGTCCGTCCGGCAACCGATTGCGGAAGAACACTTCCGGCCACCGCCGCCGCCGACCCCACGATGATATCGTTTCCCCGCCAACCCCCGACAATCTCTAATCTCCCGTGTACGGTGTCACGGGAGTTCCGGTCCACGGAGCTCCCGTTTTTTGCGTCCGGCCCGCGCCGTATAGGTAGTACCTAGTAATATAATAATGATATATTATTGTGTTATATCATCGCATAATACCAGTACCGCCCATCCACATATTATTACTATTATATATATATTATATACATTTCGGGCACTACATTTACCTATTTACAATAATAATATGCATTATAGTGTATACGCATGGTACGCGCGTACGTGCCACGCCGTCAAAATTCAAACACCATAACGTCAAAACGTGTACGGAGTGTATGTTATTTCATGTATTACAACGTATTATAATAATATAATATAACCGAAGCGTGTGTATAGCGAACAGACAGCCGTCGGGTCGAAATTGATTTTCGTACACGGGCATCGCACGCATAATATAATATAATAGGCCTAGAAATGTTGGTTGCCAGTATTTTCCTTCTTCTAAACCATATCCGGTGTAGAGATTTAAAAATATCGAATTTCACGGGAGCCCTGCGACGATGAACCTCCAACATGCATTTTCAAAACACTGCAAGTCTCCAATACAACATGAATAATATACGCACGTCTCTATTACGAATTGCAATATTATGGGTTATGTATTGTAAAATTATTATTATTCAATTTTATGACGTGTTATAATAATTAATTAAGAATATGCATTAATTATAATGCGACGATGACACCGTTGTTATTGTTTCTATAGGTATATAACGCACCCGTCTTCGGAATTCTGCTTACTGATGCGACAATTATAGTTAATCTCAGGTTCATCTGCTGGACGTCGATTAATTTTTTAAGGATATATTTTTTGATTTTATAAATATTTCTATGCAATTTTTCATGCAATTCTTATCAGCATTATCGATAAACAATTGTAGCGTATTGTAGTATAATATTAGTTATGAACGGTTATACGCCTCAGACTTATATTTTTTTATATGATGCTAGTCAATTAACCACGCGTTATATTACACCTGAACATAAATCAATTAAATATACTGAATATAGGTTTTCTTAGAAGTTGACTTGACCTCCAGTTAGACTACTGTAAAACTTATCGATTATATTCCATGTGGACCGAATTATTCCACTCTAACATATTCTTGTATACGTATATAGTTACACTTTCGATACGTCAAACCGTATAACAATTATGTCTCGTTACGGTTTCCATAAGGGAAATCTATAGAAAGAAAATCAAAATCAAATCATGTGTGGGTTTTTGTGCTCAACTTTATGGTCGAAGCTGCTCCTAAAATAAATAAATTATAACTGAAAAATCATTATTCTACATAAAAAAGGAATAAATATTTTTAAAAAAAAAATCCATACCTATTATATACGGTATTAGGTACCTATATTATAATATGCGTAATAAAAATGAATTAAACTTTAAAAGTATTGTATTTTTATTTTACTATATTTTACATTACAAACATTAAAAATTATTAACTGATCAAATAACGAAAAATAAGCTGAAATATTAATTAGTAAGCTCTGTGAATGTAGAGAAACCATTTAAATGTCACATATATGAAATAACCCGAATATGTTTACAAATTAAATAACAAATATATTTAATTTTGTGTAAGCATCGTAAACATATGTTTAAGTTAAATTGAAATAATTTGTTTACAATTAATCACTCTTATACACACTTAATGTGTAGGAAGTAGGTACCTATACGGCTATACCAAACTCGGATTAAAACTTTTAGGGGCAAAATGGTAGATACATGATTATAAATATCCGTCAAAGAAAAAAAAGGAAAATCCTGTTCTTATCCTTGTTTGAAGTTTTGAACATTAAAATATTGGCCAAATTTGCTATGTACATACCTTAATTATTACTATACTCACTGTTAAAAAATAATAAAATGAGTAATATCACGATTGATTAAATTTATGAATAATATTATTTTTAAGTCTAGGTATAGTACACCTATCATCAAGACTGGTTAATTTTATTTTAACTTTTTAACTTAAGTAGTTACTCTTAGCAATTCATTAAATTAATTTTTAACTTACTACATTTCTTTTTTAATTAACGTGAAATTAACGAATTAATTTTTCATTTTAAGGAGTAAGTTAAGTTAATTTATTTTGTTTTTAATTTAATTATATTTCACTTTCAGTTTCAGTATATTTCGTTTTCATGTCAAAAAATATTTGCAGTAATTGTTTGAAATTAAAAATGTATATCATTTGAATCTAACTTATATGGAAATAATGTATTAAATATAAACAATAAACACTATGGTCTATAATCTATAATTTAGTTTTGGGTTGGAAACAAATTAAGTACGCGTACTAGCGCGCTAGCGTTGTATAAACAAATTAACTTTTTTTTAACTTAATAAAAAGTTAACAAAAAATGTGTATTAACTTTTAACTTAACTGAATTAACCTATAGTTAAAATAACTTTTAACGTCTAACTTTTCGTTATAGGTGCATATTAACTTAACTTAACTGAGCTTAAAAAAAACATGAACTTGCCTAGCTTTGCCTATTATGTATAATTAATCGATAATATTACACTCATTACCTACATTTTACCTTTTTCAAATAATAGTATTTAATATAGTTTTAATACGTAGTTATTAGGTACCTATTTATTATTTTAGGTAGTACTTACATACCTATCATTTACTTAAGAATAATAAAACAGAGCTAACACGTTTAAAAATATAAGCTTATTTTTATATAACACTATCTAGGTATATTATCATATTATTACTGACAACAAAATAATATAGTTTAAAATGTTTGATTTGCACGAATAATATATATATATATTATATATATTAACAATATTAAATACATTTAAATTTATTAAATACTGAATTTAAAAACATTCCCGCTTAATACTTTTTTAAGTATACATAAAATAAATGCAAAAGATTCCATCACTTTTAGAAGCGTTAACACAAAATTATTCACATTTCTCTTCTTTTTGTTCTCTTAACTGCTCCACTTATGTACCTTTTTTGTTTCAGACATTATTATAATAATACTAAAACAGCGGTGGTATATAGCCATATAGGTATCTATTTATTATTTTTGAATATATTTTAAATACTCGTGAAGTTATTATAATAAAAATATAGTATACAATAATAATAAACAATTATTGTTGTTGTCACTCTTTACTATTCGGGATGAAAAAAAAATAGTATATACATATTCTAAAAAAAGACAATAGTGGTAACGTTTGATACTGGTGCATACAATTTTCATAGAAATAATATGGTATAGCATTATAATTATTTTTTTCATTAGATTATCATAAAATGTAATATTTTTTATTGTACAAAGTACAAATAACCACTTAATAAAATGTAAAGCCGACAACAATATGCGCTTGGAATAGACCAGTTCATTATAAAGTATTTCAAGTTGAAAAATAAAATGACACAATAAAAGCAATTAACACTTTGTTAATTGTTGTATGGTGTGCATACAGGTTACCCGGAATGGTTGGAATAAAGATTAAAAGGTTGAAAGCTAGGTATACATAATGAATAACTTTTAAAGTATAGGTATAGGTATAGGTACCTATCAATAGAATCAATAAAGATTTTTTAAATTTCCATTTTCCACCTTTATGTTCACGTAAACTTCAATTTGCTATGGATTGGAACCATGCGAGGAGTTAAAAATCATATACCTACTTATACCTATACACAAAAACATGCGGACAAATGACTAATAAGACTAATCAACATCAAACGATTAGTAATAGCCACAGACCATTACGTAGATTAGTATACAATTTAAAATAAGAATATAGGTACCTTCAACAATATGTTGAAAAAAGTACGCAGTTATTCCTCTTTATATTTTAATTTACAAGTTTAGATATATAATAGTAGTATTAAAATAAAAAATATTCCATTTGCTATTCGAAAATATAAATTTACAATAATGCTATTGTTATCCGTAACAATATTATTATACTTAGGTATGTGGTAGTATTATGATTTAAATTTATACGGTATAGCTGTATAGTGTAGTGTATATTGTATACTGTATATGGGTGGGTAGTTGCTATTATACTAAATATATCATTATAATGGAAATTTAAAATTAATTAAACGTAGTTACTTTACAGTTTATATTCGTTTAAATGCGTAATTTAATGTCATAAAATATTATGTATGAATAGGTACATAAAAAAAATATAATATTATTGTTTCGTTCGTTTGGAAATCGAACAATATATATAAACATAAATCGTGGTTTGACGGATGGTGCAGAGGGAAAGGGTGGGTCGGAATAAACATTGTGAGTGCTAGTGAACCAAGTGTACTATTATGTATCTATACAGGCCTGTGCAGTGTACAACTGTTTTTATAACACTCGCTGTGCATGTAAACTTTAACCAATTAAATAAATTATTGAAAACAACTTATTTGTAAAGCGTAAAACCCATTCAATTTTATAGAATTATTTAAACCACCTTAAACGGCCTTATGTTTTACGTCATAACTAAAAACCAAACTGTGTTTATACATTTTTTATTTTTTATTATTTATTCTTTTCTGGCATGTGTTCAAAGAAAAAAATATCGTTATATTACGAACTTCATGTACATAAGTAACAATAATATGCATATACTTGTACACTGACTAAAGTAGTTTTATCTTATAAAACACGCAGGCTGGTCAGAATAATATGCAACATTTTAATATAACAAGACTAATACATTTTTTATTGTAACATAACTTTTTAACTATAGAAAATCAGCAACTTCTATATTTATACTATTAACTTATTGAAAACTTAACCAATTAATTATTATAAATGTGCATAGAATGTGCAGTGTATCTAAAATGCATATTTTATGTAAAACAAGCTTAAAAAATATTCCTTTAAGTATTAATATCAATGTAAATGTTATCAATTTCAAATTAAATCACCCTTCCCCAAGCGTATGGACAATTATATTAATTATTCCATTTCCCTAACGGGCATACACGATTGATGATAATTTTTAAAATGTTTAATAGCATTGTTTATAGTTTTAACTATTTTATGCTTATATAATAATGGGGTACTTGAGTTGTTTATTCGATAAATTAATATTTTATCAGTAATGCATAATATTATAATATATCGTAATAATATTATTTTTAAATGAAAAGTAGGTATATATTATATAAGAATACAGAATAATAAACAGTGCAGTGAGACATGTCGTATATACACTGACAACAAACTGTGTATAAATTATAATGATATAACTAACAAATTATACACGAGTAATACAGACATAGACTTGAAACAGCTTCAACTCTTATTATGCACACAGTCAAAATCAGTTGTTTTTTTTTTTATAACGTTTTACTTCGAATGTAATCGTTACGTCTCGTTGCGTCCGATCTACTGTACATTTAAATTAAAATATGCGACCAAGCTATGATTGTTTTATGAAATTTAAATATACTTATTTATACATATTATACTAAACAATATTATTAATCTTAAGAATTTCACAGGTTTTTTAAACTTCCATAATATAATAATTATACTCCTAAAATATCAATGAAATAGATAATCAATACTTATTTTCTTCATAAAATCGATTCTAAAATGACAAAATCATGCTAGAATTATCTTTAGAGTTAACCGACTATTGTTTCAAATAAATCATATTATTGGAGAGCTGTGAAACTATTATAATACAATATAATAATGCCGGATATTAAATGCAAGTACTATCAATAATAGTTCAATATTAAGTATTTATTTTTCTATTTCCCTAAAGTACAGCAAACACGACACATAAATAAGATAGGCCAAGTATAAATGTGTTGTCGTAGAAAAATATAGGTAGGTTATAGATTTATTTACTCACGATGCCAGTTAGAGATATCACCATTGTCACGACATGCAACTATCACAATGATACAAATACTATAAACATTTTTCACGTATAGCGTCTCCAAAATAGGAGTATTAGATTTTTCAATATTGTATTTATTCACATAAATCCTAATATAAAAATTTAACTTATATTATAATAATAAAAAGATATATACCAATGTCATTATTTGATTTTGTTGAATGGAATTTGAAATTTGAAACGATATTACTCATTGCAAATTATATAGGTACCTATTATATTTTTATTGTACATTGTACTGAACATGAACAATATTGAATATGATTATTATATAATATTATCCAGTACCATAAATAATACAATTTATTTATCAAGATATATAGGGTACCTAAACAGCAGAGATGTTTAACGTTAGAATACATGCCGCACTTACAGTAATCCATTAACCTTCAAACTTTGCGTAAGTTTTGAATGCCACTTAAATATCGACCAATCAGCGCACGGCACCAAATAATTTACCAAGAACCCAATTTCGTATAGTTATAGTGGCACGTAATACCTATAGTATACCGACACGGTTACGTAGCTTTGTGTAAGGTACATAATTAATTAATTAATTCCTGAATATTTCAATATTTATTTGAGTACCTATGCACTTTTCAAATATTATGATACCATTTTTTCAATCGATTTTGTATTACACAGCTGATGTATGGCTTAATTCATAAAAGAGACAAGGAGACAACGCATATATCTAAACATACTTCTTTTACTATACAAATTTAGGAACATTAACTTTGTATATTTATACCAATAGGTTCTGAAACCAAGATATTTTTTTTTTATTTAATATCGATAAAATATATACATGGGTAGTTTTTTTTATCTGCCTAATAATAAATTATTATTTTTTAAAACATTTTATTGAAAATATGACCTTGTGTTAATTTTATTCCACAGATCATTGTTATTATGTTGATAATGTTTTATATTATACCTATACATTACTCAAAACAGGTGTTTTAACTCTTTATTTCTATATTGTAGTTACAGATAATAAGCATTAGGCTCGTATGTTATCAACATTTTAAAACTAACTTTTACCACACCAAAGAACAAAAACTTCAAAAATCTAAAATAAATACTTAAGTTACATAAAACTAAAATATTTCTATATGTATTTTATTTTTACTGATCTACATAAATTTATTTATTTTAGTTTAGGGAAATATGTAACGAAAACTCTTTTGAATGGACAAAATGTATTAAATACTAGAAAGAAGTATTCAATAACATTATAATCTTAAGATTGAAATAAAATAGATAAAATCACATAAAATAATTGAAATTCCTAAATTGTTAGAGAAAAAAATATGGCAAAAGAAACACCTGCATGGATTTTGTGAACGTAACTAAATATTTTTATGATGGAGATACTTGTTATAGTAAGTCCCTACTTTTTATATTGATTTTATTTCTACACAATTTTACTAGCAATTTGGCTTTCAGAAAAAAAAATTTT
>NC_042494.1:120798465-120810804 GCF_005508785.2 Acyrthosiphon pisum
TAACAAAACAATGTACCTAGTAGGTACCTGCACATTAAGTACAATGTACATGTTTCAATTTTTAAAAGTTCGATAAATACCAACCACATTGTATAAATATATGCGTGTGTGTATTATAATATATTTACTCATGCAGAACAACATAATAATATATATTTCAATGATTCAGCTGCATATTCTACTTATTCTGCAAACCCCCAAACTTTTCTTCTTGAAATGCTAAATATAATACTAGGTACCCAATATAGTGTCTGCAGTATGAATTTTGTGTTGATGTAAACACAAATTGTATCAAGTAATTATGTACTAGGTATTGTTATTTGAGCTTAATAAACATTTGTTAAATAAATAAGTGATCATTATGGTCTGACAAAAAAAAAATTGTAGTATTTTTGGTGTACCAAATAAAAAAATAAAGTTTATAAATTTATCTCTGTTGTATAATATGTTGAAATTATAGCGATTTTAAGCTATTTATTTAAAATATTTTTGAATAGGTACAGTTTTAATTTTTATGAACTAATTTTAGCTTATTAATTTAGCATGCCTAGGCTAAAAGCATCCAACAATGGTACGACATTGAACATATAATTGTATTTGTTGTTAGTAAAAATGTGAGTTTTACATAATTTTTTTTACTTAAGCACGCTGTTATGTTATTTATTATTATTTTTATATTTTGTAAAAATAATAATTTTTTTAAACTGGGCTTTTATTTAGATGATGAAATAGCCTATGGCTTGTAACATAAGTGCCGAAGTCTGAAGTCTGAAGTATGTTAGGTATGCACTGAACTAAGGTATAAAAGAAAATAATTTGACTTATATTTTCAACGATTTATTTTCATTTGAAACTTATTTGTTACAGATCATTAGGGACGTAGGGTGGGAGTGTGGAACTATCTATTTTAAATATTATTAATTTCTTTCAACATACTTTACAGCTTCTAGTAGTTCGATGAAAATAGATTACCTGTCTGTTATTTTTTGAATTATTAAGGTTTTCTTTTATATTTATGGTTAAAAATATGTTAATGCCACATTAAACATGTATGATATATTCAATACTATGTCGATTTCTAAAGTCAGTTTTTGAAATGGCTAAGAGATCAAAAATAATAATTTTAAATATAATATGTGTTTAACCTCACACATTGTTACTTGAATACATTTTGGTAGTTTGGTACCTATACAAGGAATCAGCATTTTAATACGAGGATCTTACTTATAAATATTCTTGAAAAACACCACATGAAAAATACTGCATTGTTGTATCAATTTATTTATAACCACCACTATTAATAAGCGTTATCCTAGCACATTAACATTTAATAATACACTGAATAGTTTCTTTTTCCATCACCTTAAGAAATATTATTTTTTTACACATTACATTTACTCTTGTATAACACAGTAAGTAGTAAATATCGTAGTAAATATAGACTTATAGTATAAGATGAAGAACAAATGTATAGCAGATGTTAAATTCTAAATGTATAAAATATAGATGCGTCACAAATGAAATATAATAAGTAATAACTATTACGGTTAAAACAAGTTTTAAATTACAACAAAAAAATGAACCACTTCCTACTCATAAGTCATAGTAGATAACTTAACTACAATTATCTACCCAATTGAAATACAAAATAAATGCACAATTTGAATGAAAATTATTTATAAATTATATGTTTTTCTATTAATTTTACATTTCCTCGGGAAATTTATGTCGTGATAGAGAAATTAAGAGGAAATAATTTATACTTTATAAATCAATCATGCAAAGTCTTCAACAGAAGTTAAAACTCACTAAACTGACGCATAAATTCTGCGTTAACTATCCTAAAAAATACTTATTCAGTAAATGTTTATTATTATCCCCACTATTATTATTACTACTGCTATTATTAATTATTATTATTATTATTATTATTATTATTATTACTAGTTGACGAAAACATTTTTATACAATAGAGAGACATTTTTACAGATGGTCGGATATAATTTGATGTCTAATATAACTTCATGACAACAATGTTTATGCACAAAAATAAGTATGACGATGTTCATATTATGTCGTTGAAAAATTGAGTACCGAATATAATATGCCTTACGATTTTAAAATGAATTGTATTGACATTTTTAATATTAATCTACATAATATATAATACAAAATAATAATAAAAATAAATTAAATAAATAAATCACATGACCCAATACTTTGATGTAAGCCAATCGGTTGTGCCATACACCAACAGTCTAGCTTACATTATTTTTTTATTTCTTAACTTTTCGAATAAAACCTTGAAACTTTTTTTGGCGTTTTGTAAAACCAATCTACCAGGCAAAAGAATGCCCAATACAACACTTTTAATATAATAAATATTAAATTCGTATGCCGAATATATAAGTAGTATTATACTACTTTAGGGTCTGCAATTTTTGACGTTACGCACATGATATAATATCCAAAATTATTATATACAAAAGCATTCTATCAAATTCTGAAAACCATTCGACCGTCGATTGAAATATTTTTGAGTCTCAAACAGTATATTTAGCTTGCACAAGGGTTCTTAAGTAACAGGGACTATTTAATTTGGCGATTTTCCAAATTGTTGGTACCTAACAAACAGTTAACGGGTGTATTTGATTTTAATTTATGGCAGGAATGGTTATGTACAGATAATATTCAATTAAAATGTATATATTGTTCCTCAATAAATATTAACTTAAACATTTATTTGCACATATCGTATAACTTATTATACATTAATTGTCATTGTTGTCTGTTATCACTGTTGTTACTGTTATCAAAGTACGTTCAGTATAAATAAATATATATATGAATTTATTGGTATTATAGATAAACATAATGCACTAGATTCTCATATATACATACCTACAGCTGAAAGCTTTTACCGATCAAATTCTGAATACCTACGAATGACCTGAATATCTGCTAAAATATACAATATCGACAGTATTTGAAGAACTTCAAAAATAATACAAAACTTCGTAAAAATTCTCTATGATATTTTTCATTGATTTTGTGTATTCTAAGAATACATTAAATTATAATAAAATAGGTAAATTTAATGTAATTATAAAATGTTGGGAAAATGCAAAATCGTGATAAAAAAATATTCGGTTGATAGTATACCTTTAGTATATTATTGATATTCCAAAAAAATAAAAAGTGCTTTAACGATTCTTTGTTTATAAAGTTTACCACAAGTATTATACTTTTTTTAATAAATAAAAAATTGTCCGCGGTACAAAATAACGTTATAATTTACAAAACTCTTCCAAATTTGTAAATTATTTTTTTTTTACCGATATATAAATTATTATAGCACTCAATTTATTTAAGGTTTAGTTAAATATGATTCATTATTTCACAGAAATGTAGGTACATAATATAATATTAGTTATTACTAACTGATGTCACGCGCTTCATTGTCTGTAAAAAATTACAACTTTAAAATAAAATTGTGATTGTTCGACCCCATTTGGGTGCAGTAGTGCCCCTGGTAGGCATTTTGACTACGTCGGATAACGGACAATCTGCGGCAGCATATCAAGTAAGCAATATTCTAAAATTCAATTTAATGCATGCTTGCAGCTTGCACTTGATCTGTTCGATTAACTAATGGCAACCAATAAAATAATAAATACTAATTTCTACCAATTATTTTTCTGTAACCACTAGCAACCATTTATAAACAATAATGTCCACTGTAAGTCTCAAAATCCTTGTTTGAGCACCTCTCGGAGTTGGACCTACCTGGTCCAATTGTGAATCTAAATCATCCCGGGAACCACTCAAACACACACACAAAAATTTCATAAAAATTGGTCCAGCCGTTTAGGAATATCTAAAATACACACAGACAGAAAAACAAATATTCTTTTTTATATAATATTTAGATATAGATTATTATTATTATTATTAATTAAACGCCCTGCATATTATTATATTATATTATTATGTTTTATACTCCTATAATATGATCTATATAAATAGTTGTTATCACCAAAGTTAAATTTATTACGATTAGCTCTATGACTTCATAGAGGAGGTTAGAATACACAGACCTAGGAATCACATTTTTACAAATTTTTATCGATTTCTGTGATATCATAGCAAACAAAACGATAGGTACCTATCATGTAAGATTGTTGTTTTAAAACGTATTTACAACATACTTTAAAAGTACCAACCCATATTATAATATAATATTTTAATAGTCAAGCAATACGCAATTATTAAAATAATATAAGCATCCCCTCCCTTTATATTCTGGTATGGTGTCTTCAGAAGTATCTGGAGCCATTAATTGTACATTTGTGCCCTTAAACTTAGATGGTCTGATTTTGGTAAAATTTAAAAGAAAGTATTTTTTACGTCAAAATGTGTATAATATGTATAATAGCCCGCATTTTTTTTCCTATTTAGACTTCGTATATGTATATTGTGCACATGTTCTCGTTGCATCCCCGCTGAATAAACTATAAAAAAACAACGCTACATACAAAATATATCCTAATGTGTATAATTATATATGTGTAGGTGTATTGTAAATATATACAATATTTTTTTCATTTATTTATCATATTGTTTTTTTGTGTTTTTTTATCCATAGGCATTTTTGTTTAGTGTCCAAACGTTATGTACCGATCGGATGGTTGCGAAAACGGCGTCAAAGGGATATGTGCAGGGTGTGTGCGGGTGGCACCGTGGCGAGGGGGTGCGTGGTTGCGTGTGCATATATATATATGGTTTTGACGAGATTCCGTCCGGAGCCGAAGTCACCCGATCAGCGACCCAGGGCGCCGACGGAGGGGCATAATCAATGAAACAGACTTTGTACCGATCTCTCGCGGTATACCCGGAACTTTTCACCTCCGTCAGATACGTCCGAATAGCACACGACCAGTAACCGTCCCTCGAAATACTACGCGCACGGTTTGTTGGCGTACGATAACGTGCGAGTGTACGAATCGGTTACATTATTATTATATTATCTCCATTTTTTTCCCTCGTCGTTCGATCATATAATATCATATTACCTATATTATTATATTGTGCGTTGTGTGATCCGCATTACTGTTATGGTGTTTACGCGACACAGACCACGTTCCAGAGGACCAAAAATTACAGGTATCTATAAGCTATAATACACATAATAGTACGTAATGTTAAGACCGATAACAAAAAAAAAAGATCACTCATGCATATTTAATTGTACCAGTACCATATACTACTGCACTAATGTGTGTGCTATAAGTATGATCCACGCGCGTAATAATACAAAAATATAATAGTATACCATAATAGCGGTTACGTTTTGTTTCCGATCGCGGTTCGCAGTTGTTGACAAGAAAAATGAACAGCACGCAAACGGCGCTTGAACACACCGAAATACCCAACGAGGCGGACTGGGCTCTGCAGGGAGACATTCCGGACAGCATCAATGCTACTGGACTTCTAGCTGAAGACTTGGAGGAGTATGGAGGTATGTGCTATAATAATTATTAATAATATTAATAGCAATTATTATTGTATTTTCAATACGAGTGGCCAATGTATGTCACCAGTGACCACTATCCAATCGATATTTTTTATCTGAAATTTAAAACTAATATGAAATATCGATTTACTTGACAAGCTTAAAAATACGTAAGTGCATAATATTTAATAATGTTAAACAATTCGAGCAATTGAACTTTTTTCACTCATTAAGCGTCAAGATAACGCATGTCATGATCAACTACACTCAGACGCATATATAGGCTTAAGTCGTTTTATCAGAGTTAGGTAATGTATGCAGCACTGCTATTATGTTTTTCTATATGTTATTAAGTAATTTTATGACATTTATCCACTATCTTCCGTTGTATAATATGTGGTTAGGTGTAAATAATACCTAATGAAAAATTAAAACGATAGTTTTCCCGTTTAAAAATAATATATCTAGCTGTTTAAAAAAAGGACTCAATAAAAAATAATGACGGAGTTTGTATAACGCATTTCATTTCACTTCACTGTGGGATATTACAACTATGCGAGCATTGACCATTGAAAATATCGATCAGCATTGTCGGTATATGACGTTTTAACTTTGATACCTATTATAACAATTATTAATGTAGTTGATTCATTCTAGTTACTCTAGTACTACTATATTCTAGTGTTACGGTAGGTAAAAAAAATATTATAAAAGTCAGTAATAAGAATACAATTTGTATTTATAACACGGAGCCATGCCACACACCGGTGTCGTACGTTTGTAACATTATACCGAAATTTGTAGGAAATTATTATATCTGATACCATTTGGTGAACAATTATTGTTATTGATTTATTATCATCGTTTTTATTACTACTCTTGCGCGTTTTACTAAAACTAATTACCGAGTACGTATTGTCATATTGTTGGGTCATCATTATTTAACAAATTTGTTTTATCATTTTTACTATACATTTATATACCTACTATGTATCACACCCTTTTTCATATAAAACTCTATATCCTAATTATATATCCAACATTATAGATAAATCCTTTAGGATAGTTCGAAAAACCGTGATTCTCTCTTTGTCAAAGTTCTCATGCTATTTTAGCTAATTTTGAACAATGAGCCACGGCTTAGATTTAGACCATGTTTCGATCTTATTTCTTTGTTTCGTGTCATTTTTTTCTTTTATTACACATACCGTTCATCATAAATCAGGTATAAGATAATCTTCTAAAGTTTTGAATAATATACAGTGCGGGAGCCTCTGCTGTTTTTTCTATTTTTCTATAAATCCATCACAGTGGATGCTTACAATATATTGCCCCATGCCGATTTTAATAATAAACCGATGTTAAAATTATAAATGTATGATAATATTATATTGTTTATTAGCATATAAAATTAAAAATATTAATTAATGGTTTAATTACAAATGAAAATGTCCAAATATTTAATTATTTAATAGGAATATACATTTTAAGACGTTTTAAAAACATATTTACGTATTATAAATATTATACAGCTTTTTTTTATTAGTTATATTTTGTTCAAGCCATTTTTTAATTTATTTATTAAATGCAATAATAATATATTTAGGTATGAATTCATGATAATTTCTTACTTTGACGATATAAGTACAGTTTTTGGGCATAGTTTAAACATTAAATGGAGTACCTCGTGATTATTTATTAATTTTGACTGACGAAGTATAGGTAATGGAAATGCCATTATTCCATAATTGTATACTTGTAAAACATCACAGGCCATTCCTAAAAAAAACTAGAAAAAGTTTATGTTGTTGTTCAAAATTGCTATAAAAACAATGAACTAGTATATAAAAGCTTTGATAAATACATCAAAAGAAATTTCGTGTGTAGTGTTGAGAATTTGAGATTGTATTATTTTCGACGTAAAACATTAGTAATTGGAAAAATAAAACATTACTGGTTGATTTTAGAAAATTTAAAAAGTCTGAGTGTGAAAAACTAATTTACACTAAAAGCACACTTCTGTTTTGTCGATTCGTTTCACGTTTATTCCATACAAACGATATTAATTGCATGTACAAGTGTAAATACCTCGTATAACTGTATGTGTGTGTGTGTGTGTGTGTGTGTGTGTGTGTGTGTGTGTGTGTGTGTGTGTGTGTGTGTGTGTGTGTGTGTGTGTGTGTGTGTGTGTGTGTGTATGCGAGTGTGTGAAATTAATTTCAATTTGGATTTCGCGTTAAAATGCTGGCGTTTCAGTGTCTTATATCACAGTTGTATGGCAACTCGTAAAATTGGAGTTATCCCAATGATATTTTCTAATAAATAAAACATTATCTCCCGTTTACGTAATTTTCATATTTTCAGGTCTGACTGAAATACAAACATTGATTTTAGCATGCGTACCCACAGTCATACCCCTATTCTTGGGGCTTCTACTCGTTCTCGGCGTGAGGTAAGTTCGTCGACACTGTATGTGTGTGTGCATAACGTGATTGGATAAACGGTGGTCCATTAACCGAATTATTTCTGTTTTGTTGGCATTACTAAGATGGTGTGGAAAAAATACAAAAAATCACAATACCAACAGCGGCTATGACAATGACGGACTGCGCCGCGAAGACAGTTGCGATGCGGTCAAGAGTTCGAGCTTCATGCAGAGCGCTGAAGAGGTATGGAAATTTATCATTTATTTTCTTTCTCTATCTAAATGACGAAAAAAAAATACATCATAATAGCACATGCTTTTATCAAACGTCTAGCACACTACCAAACTCTCCGTCCGGCTCAACCGAGTGTCGAGTGTGATGGATCCGAGTACGACACAATGATAATAATAGAGAGTTTTTACTCAACGCCGGTTAAACACTCCGGTAAAAATAACTTTCGGTTAAATTATACAGTAATATAATAACGTTGTAATTTGAAACTTTATTATTGCATTATCGGATATCTTATATTCAAAAAAACTATTTTATCACATTGTAATTTGAAACCATAACCATAAACATTTAAACTGGTTTATGTTTTATGGTTAATGGTTATATTATCATTGTAATAGATATTTTATATTTTTATGAGATAATAACCGATATTAACCAGATGCCCGTTAAAATATTTAAAATAACCGATTACGATAACCAATTAATAACCTTACCAATATTTGGAGCGCATGCGCAAAGGCCTGTATTGGTAGACGACGTTATCGGATTCATACCTTATTTTTAACCACCGTTGTGCAAAAACTCTCTAACAATAGTATACGTATACGTTCTCAAGTCCTAACACGGCGTCATGTATAGGCAAAATAGGTGTTCCCGTGTATTCGATGAAAAACGCACTGACCTCGGATAAACGCATTTTAGCTCTAATTAGTAGTAACTCGAATGGATAGAATATAGGGCGTTTGAGTAATTATTATGATGAGTTTTCCCTTAAAGTACTTTATGAATAATTATTACTATCTCACATATTATTCTAACTTAAGGTAATAATTATATGACAAGTTGAGAACAGTTTAGATTTTTGAAAAGTTTATCATATTATTATTATTACCTATTGATATTATTCATAGTATTTTGGTGTTCAGCTTGAAAATGTAAAACATTCGACTGTTCAACTTTTCATATTTAAAAACAAAATGCAGCATAATTATAGTGCTTTAGTTTGGAAAAACTATAAAAGTATGAGGATAAAAAAGTTTTGCGTCGTTAACAATTTTTAAAAACAAATTGTGTAGGTATTAAGCTTATCTATTAACCTTTTATAAAGTACGCCATCATAGCAGTTAATTTCTTCAAACGGACTTGTATATAACACATTTTTATTACATTATAATATTAGATCTAATAAATTTAAGACGTAAGTGTCAATAAAGGAAAACACAAAGTTTTACAATATTTTACATTTAATTACTGTGTAAAATAATAAAGTATACAATAAACATATTTAAAAATATTTCCATGGTTTTCTATTTAACTTTTTATAAGATACAACGTTAGCTTATTTACAAGCTTACAAGCTACAGTATTAATTTTATAACAACAATAGTCATAATTATTATCATGTTTACAATATTTATTGTGAAAGTATTTTTGAACAAGCTTCTGAATTTAAATTTATTATAAAACTGCTAATTTAACGATTAAAATAATCCTCATCTATTAGCAACGTAGTTATAATTTATTATGTCAATATGTGGCAATGTATGCTTTACGAATGCATTTTTTATTTCCCTCTTAAATTGTGTTAATTTAACGTTCTGAAGTATTTGATTTAAACGATTCATATTACACTCAATGGACATTCAAAAAAAATGTAAATAAGTATAAAATATTATAAACCCTTTTAAGGGGATTCCACCTGTTTATATTCTGTCATGGTCTAACACATGCGCAACATAGTATTGTAGACGCAGACGTGTTTTTTTACCAAACATACCTACCAATTTATCTAATCAAGCGATAAGAATTCTAAAAACAGATTTGAATTCGTCGACAAGTCTACTTAAAATTGACTTTCTCAAATTTTTGATATCATTCCCCCCAAAATCCTAAAAATGTCAGATTAAAAAAAAGTATTTAAAAATTTTCTTATTTCAATTTTTGGAGATGTTAAAATCAAAAAATCAAAATTGTGGGAAAGTCGATTTCAAGTAGACTAGACAACAAATTCAAATCTGTTTTCTTATCACTTCATTATATCAATTGGTATGTTTGGCAAAGAACCCGTCTAAAATCCTATGTCGCGCGAGTGTTAGACAAAAACAAAAAATCACGTTATCGAATCCCTTTAATTTAAATATTATTTCACAATACTGACTAGGTTCTTGATAACTTCATGATTATTGTTATGGACAATAGGCATATTATATATATTTTTTTAAATTAAAAATGGTTTAATTGTTTTTTATTTTTATTTTAAAACTATTTATATATATTTTAATAGAAAAAATGTTTTTTATAAATATTGATGTTATACAATTAATATGTCTTAGATATTGTAGATTTAGTTTTAAAAAAGTGCTCAATAATATGTGACACTTGTAATGCTTTTATGATTTTTGTTTATTTTTTTTTTATTAAAATTTATTTTATTAAGTACTCTAATATAATTATATACATTACATTATTCATGAATCATAATAGTACCTCTAAGTTCTAACCACCCATTCCCAAACCGAGTTATTAATATAAATATATTATATATTAATAAATAAAATAATGGTTATGATTATTGAATATATTTTTTTTTACTTTAACTATAAACAATTACACAATTTATCAGTATAAAAAAATATGTTACGGCCTACGGGCAAAAAACCCGATCAGTTTGACGATGCAAAAATTATGTATAGGTACAGTTTAATATTTGCTACAATCACCAGAAATATTGTACTTTGTACAATGAGCAGAATTCAATCAAATTATTATTTTTTTTAAATAATGGACATACATGTTGGGTAGTATTATGTAAAAATAATTCCATAAATTGTAAAATATCGAAACATGTGAGTACCGAACTTTTGTAAAAGTAAAATACATCACTCAGCATCTAAAAAACAATATTTTGACAAATAATTTTATAATATATTTATACAATATACATAATGTGTGATGTATGCCACCGCCATATACAATAGAGAGAGAATTTAAATGGCCAATTCAATTCACAGATAAAATCGTATTAACATTGCACCACTTTTATTGTCGTCGGTGGCAGCTCGCTGACTCCATTAACGATAACCGTCAATATATTGTAACAGTAAAAATAATCTAATTTATCACTATCAGAAAAGGTTTATCCCAGGGCTTAAAACCATTTCCAAAATTATAGGTAATTGGCTCCGCCAGGAGCCGACATTTTTTTAAGAATTGGTTACCAGTTATCTTGTTCTGAGATGTGCCGTTTACCGGTTACCGGTTACCTTACACCACAATAAATATGTGATTACCAGTTACCGATTTTTAACGATTTCCAAAATATTTAAATAACTGCTTACTAATTTTAAGCGGTTTAAATACCGCTTTTCACATCACATTTTTCCGTTTTTGTTATCAACTATGAATTATTTATAATGATGTGTTTACACTTTTCATTAGGTCATTAAATGAGTTGCTGTGCCTTCGATAATTCAGCGCTGCTGTAACGCTTGGTCATGACTGCAGCAACTTTAAATTGTCATTTTTTAATTCAGCGCAAAACTACGCTGCTTGTGATAGATAGCGGTTTTTAATTCATCACAACCTAGCGAACCAAACAGTGGTTCCATCATGTTAGAAACATACTGGTTAGATGCATCATAGAATTACTGATAACACTTTATTGATATGGTTGTAATCGAATATAAATGGTGATACTAGTATGATATCAAGACATTTAAAATTTGTATTTTATTTTTCATCACATACGCGAATAACATAGGTAAACTATACAACAAGACGCCGTTCTGTTGGCTATATAGTAAGTAGTGACGGGTACTATACAAAAATACTGATAGTGAAATGATAGTGTTTGTGTTACTTCGAATAAACGAATCACTGAATAGCAAATAATAATAATAATATTATTAACAGCAGGTAATAGACAATAGTGTAATACTAAGATAAGTAGTTAGTAAATACTAAATCATATGATATATATATAATATATATATTATATACAATAAGTACTTTGTAGGTCATAAAATATAACCATGTGTCCATGTAGGCTGCATTACAGGAAACGGCCATAGGGAATTCCGGTAATATTAAAAAATCAGTACAAAATACAGATATAAATATATAATTTTTAATTTAAAATATAAAATATAGTATACAGTATGTCCCAGA
>NC_042494.1:120810854-120851555 GCF_005508785.2 Acyrthosiphon pisum
GATGAAATTAAAAACCGCTATCTATCACAAGCAGCGTAGTTTTGCGCTGAATTAAAAAATGACAATTTAAAGTTGCTGCAGTCATGACCAAGCGTTACAGCAGCGCTGAATTATCGAAGGCACAGTAACTCATTTAATGACCTAATGAAAAGTGTAAACACATCATTATAAATAATTCATAGTTGATAAAAAAAACGGAAAAATGTGATGTGAAAAGCGGTATTTAAACCGCTTAAAATTAGTAAGCAGTTATTTAAATATTTTGGAAATCGTTAAAAATCGGTAACTGGTAATCACTTTTTTATTGTGGTGTAAGGTAACCGGTAACCGGTAAACGGCACATCTCAGAACAAGATAACTGGTAACCAATTCTTAAAAAAATGTCGGCTCCTGGCGGAGCCGATTACCTATAATTTTGGAAATGGTTTTAAGCCCTGGGATAAACCTTTTCTGATAGTGATAAATTAGATTATTTTTACTGTTACAATATATTGACGGCTATCGTTAATGGAGTCAGCGAGCTGCCACCGACGACAATAAAAGTGGTGCAATGTCAATACGATTTTATCTGTGAATTGAATTGGCCATTTAAATTCTCTCTCTATTGTATATGGCGGTGGCATACATCACACATTATGTATATTGTATAAATATATTATAAAATTATTTGTCAAAATATTGTTTTTTAGATGCTGAGTGATGTATTTTGCTTTTACAAAAGTTCGGTACTCACATGTTTCGATATTTTACAATTTATGGAATTATTTTTACATAATACTACCCAACATGTATGTCCATTATTTAAAAAAAATAATAATTTGATTGAATTCTGCTCATTGTACAAAGTACAATATTTCTGGTGATTGTAGCAAATATTAAACTGTACCTATACATAATTTTTGCATCGTCAAACTGATCGGGTTTTTTGCCCGTAGGCCGTAACATATTTTTTTATACTGATAAATTGTGTAATTGTTTATAGTTAAAGTAAAAAAAAATATATTCAATAATCATAACCATTATTTTATTTATTAATATATAATATATTTATAATAATAACTCGGTTTGGGAATGGGTGGTTAGAACTTAGAGGTACTATTATGATTCATGAATAATGTAATGTATATAATTATATTAGAGTACTTAATAAAATAAATTTTAATAAAAAAAAAATAAACAAAAATCATAAAAGCATTACAAGTGTCACATATTATTGAGCACTTTTTTAAAACTAAATCTACAATATCTAAGACATATTAATTGTATAACATCAATATTTATAAAAAACATTTTTTCTATTAAAATATATATAAATAGTTTTAAAATAAAAATAAAAAACAATTAAACCATTTTTAATTTAAAAAAATATATATAATATGCCTATTGTCCATAACAATAATCATGAAGTTATCAAGAACCTAGTCAGTATTGTGAAATAATATTTAAATTAAAGGGATTCGATAACGTGATTTTTTGTTTTTGTCTAACACTCGCGCGACATAGGATTTTAGACGGGTTCTTTGCCAAACATACCAATTGATATAATGAAGTGATAAGAAAACAGATTTTAATTTGTTGTCTAGTCTACTTGAAATCCGACTTTCCCACAAATTATGGATTTTTAGATTTTAACATCTACATAAAATTGAACTAAGAAAAATTTTCAAATACCTTTTATTAATCTGTCATTTTTAGGATTTGGGGGGGAATGATATCAAAAATTTAGAGAAAGTCAATTTTAAGTAGACATTCGACGAATTCAAATCTGGTATATAGAATTCTTATCGCTTGATTAGATAAATTGGTAGGTATGTTTGGTAAAAAAACACGTCTGCGTCTACAATACTATGTTTGCGCATGTGTTAGACCATGACAGAATATAAACAGGTGGAATCCCCTTAAAAGGGTTTATAATATTTTATACTTAATACATTTTATATAGAATGTCCATTGAGTGTAATATGAATCGTTTTTATCAAATACTTCAGAACGTTAAATTAACACAATTTAAGAGGGAAATAAAAAATGCATTGTTAAAGCATACGAATTTCCATACTTATTACTGTAAAAAAATTGCATTTAAATATATTTATTTTCAACGGAAATACTAAGGGTGATACAGGACTTCTGGCACATACTATATACCTATATATTATTTTATAATATGCATAAACGGTATACCATTACGGCATTGCCCGTATGACATGTATGTATTTACTATTTTCTGTACAATTATATCATAAATAAACAGATCTCTTTATACTGATAAAGAGAATATTTTTCTACTAAATAAATTATAAAAACTATAAACTGAAATAGAAATAAATAATTGGAAATTGGAACAAAGTTTTTTTTCCTCATTGTACTGGTTACCGGGTATCGCTAAAATAACGATTTTCAGAAATGTCGATAATTGGTTTTTGGGATATGAATTTATAAACTTTTGTTAATCGGTTACCGGTATCCGCTTTCCAAACTGCAGATAAATTAGATAACTGGTTTAGGGTTCGCAAAATTTACGGTTTTTAACGGTTTTCGTGAAAAACCGGTAAACGGTTTTAAGCTCTGGTTTATCCACTGATCCGCCAATTTCTATAGTTATTGGATAGATAATATTATAATGTAATGATTATTTTCGTTTAAATTTCTCTGTTTTCTCAAATGTAGTTTTTCCAGTTCTACCTCGACCACTGAACTAAGGCATTATGATGAATTCCCGATTTTCAACTTTCCCCGTTACATACTATAGATATATACATAGTGTATGTGTATAGTATTATACTAAATGATATTGTAGAATACAATATATTATTTTCCTAATCAATTTAAAATATAAATACTAAAATACTTTATTTGTAACGGACATTTTTTTTTTAGTTAATATTTAAAAATAAAAACATTTTAATAATTATATAACTAATTACTCAATAAAAATATTTTAAACCATTTAAATTAAAATGTATTATTAGCATAGTTTTACAAGATGTTATCTTTGTCATTGTAGTACCAGACAAATTGTATATAATATATTCAGATGGGTGACCACACGGGTATTTTAGCAAATCGTTGAACACTCTCATATCCTAATCCAAACTTTGCTTATGCAACCATGTAAAAGTGTAACACACATGCATTTTAAATTCCGAATGATATGAAGTAAGCTTTTTAATAAAATACACAATACAACTTTTATGTAGGTAAAATGTATTAATATTTAAACAACCAGCAAATGTTTTTTATCGTATATTATAAAATATGTATTTTATACACAATTAAAAATTCGATTTTCAAGTATGTAAAAAGTAAATTTAAAAAAAATTGTTCCAACCATTAATTTAATACAATATATTATAAACGCGTATACAATATTATAATATTAGTTTGTAAAAAATGAATTGATTATTATATTTTAGTAATATGATGAGTACTTACTTGTAAACGGTCTATCGTGTGTAAATTTGTATTCACCTACTGCCTTTTGAGTATTAGGTATAAGTGTATAATACGGATTGCGCGTTTCACACTACTACAGTTTTATTTGGACGGTAGCAAGGCCATTGAATATGAAATCATTAAAAACAGTATAAAATATATTATTGTCTGTACTTTATCAGATAATATACTTTTTTTTAACTCATATTTTTTAGGATTTATGCATAAGCTTAAAACTGTCTGAACTTTTTTATATTTTAAATCATTTACGAGTGTATGTGTTAATATATATCCGACATAATATTAGATACTATCAAAATAAAATATTTAATAAAGCATAGACAACTTTCGTGAGTCTATAATTATACAGATAATAGATCTACAAGATGTACATTCTAAACTAGATGGTTAAACCCAATATGGTACAATGGGAAGTCTAAAAAAAAATTGCTCATGGTTTGTCACTGGTTGTCACAGCTGTGAAAGTGTAAAAGCGTGATTTGTGTTACAGTTCTGGAGGAATTTGAAAGATTTATGAATACTGTACGTAAAACCAAGTCTGAATTTAAGAGAAGTGAAATGAAATTTTAAAGGGAATAGCCGCGAGGAGTTTCTTCCCATTAAGTGACATTTTGAGATTAAGTATATAAAACAAATAGACCTCTAACCTAACCCTCATTTGTGACAAACAGCTAATTTTGAAATGTTTATAACTAATCGATGGAGGAGTATATTGAATATTTAGGGTAAAAGCAGAATAATTCAAAAATGTGTATTGACTTGTTCGTGGCGTAAATTATCTTAAATTGTACATGCTGGCCACAATACTATACATCGTTCGATACAACAAGCTGTAAATACAAAGAGCGGAGACATTAGTTAATTGATTTAAAACGTTTTGTGTTTTAAATAATAAGTTTTATAATAACAAAACGTATGATTTGAGATCCCTTGACGAAGCTAAAATGTATGACGCGAGTAGAATATTCTGTATAAAGATATTACTGTAGGGCTCGGATTTTGTAGCAAATGCTTCTTTGGATGGGAGTGTAATAGAAAGATAAGTCTTAAATATAAATACGTTTTAAATCATTTTGATTTCAATGAAGTAAACTTTATTTTGATTTTTTTGCTTAATTTTTACATAATTTTCATGAAAATGTAACATATTTTTATGTTTATTATACTTTTATACTTGAGACTATATTATTATTGCCAGAAATTATAAAACCAGCGAAAACCCTAGTAATAAACGGATGAATGATAAAATAACTATCGTTATTGTGCCGAAATTGTAGTTTATCTACAATTTAATGACCATAATTACAGTTGTATTTACGATTTAAGGAAAAGGAAGCAAAACACAACTTAGAGGAAATTAATGGTGAAGTTTATATGATATATATGCACCAATTACATCAGTTGATGTGTTTTCCATGCATAAAAATATATTAGCACCCAATAGGAGTTTTAAAAAATTAACTTTGCCAATTATATGGTCGTAAATTCATTTTTTAATATTTTATTTGATGTGTAATATAAATTTATATTTTTTAAATTAAATTGAATAAATGCTTTTTTGACTTTTTTTTGGCAACTTAAAATACTTTTTATGGATTTATTTTGATACAAAATCTGAGCATTAGATCTATTAGTATATTACACTGAATTTAAGGACAGACACAAGTGTAAAATCCAATCATTAATGATATTTAACTCTTTCTAGAGTATAGTGGAATCAGATGGTGTTTTCATCCGAAAAATATCTTTATATCATCAGAAAATAACAGAAATTGTATTTTTGTAAGCCAGTTGGAGTTAAAGTTATGAACAGACAAAATAGATCACTCAAAAAGTTCGGAAGGGTACCAAAAATAGTTACAAATGTTTTAGGGTTTAAGCCATGATACTATGATAGTAGTGGGTTTCCAATACCTGAACGCATTAATTCATTATTTAAATATCGTGTTTTGCTAGCTGTATTGAAGGCCTTTTTTAATACATCAGTAGTGATGACATCAACTTGATTACTTGATTCAAAGCTTGCTGATAGCTAAGATATGTTAGATGTACATCGATGATACAGGTGACTTATCAGGATGAAATCCCTGTTACTTATCAATGAATTAGAACATAGTTGAAAGATTTTTAATTTTATGCAATAGAAGTTAATAATTGTGGGAAAAAATAGTGAACGGACAACGATGACGACACGATACTTTTTTTTATTTCAGCCAAAATGTTAGAACATTACGTGCCACCACCGGGCACTATATCTGCCAGTCACCGTTGCCTTCGGGTTTTCTCAACCGTCCTTACTTTATCATTATACCTTTTTTGTCCCTTTTGCCGTTTTAAATGATTTTTTTTTTTTTTACTGTTATACACTTATACCATATGTAGGTATAAATATTTATTTTTCCTATTTTTTTGTCATATTATTATTGCAGTTATATTTTATTTTTATTAGTGTTGTATCTTTACCTAATTTACCTACCTACGTCATGTACATTATACCAGGTTTTGAAACCGAATATATTATTTTTTGATTTCGGTTACGGTTATTAGTATTTATTATTTCAGATTTCGTTTTTGGTTTGGAATGTCGGTTTTTATTTTTTTCCGATTTCAATTTCGGTTTTGATTACCGATATTGGTTTTTTTTATTTGCTTTCAGTTCCGATATTGATTTAGGTTAATAACGGTACTAACCGGTATTCAAAATCGGTATTCAATATCGGTTTCAAGCCCTGCTTTATACTTATGTATTAATGTATGCTAAATTCTAATGAATCATTTTATAATATTAATATCTTATCAATCAAATTTCTTGACTTAGCATCGTATTGTTACCTGAAAAGGATGCTATCAGAAAATTGTCGGTAGAATAAAATTAGAATAATAAAATTGTTCACGATCAAATTCATATTATGTATTATTGTTATTATTTTGATTACTACATTTAACAAGCTACAAAAATACTCAAACATAAACTTTAAAGAAATGAATTATTAAAAATGTATATAATAATAATAATTAAAACGCATCATAATACATAAGTAGTAATGATAATATAATATACGTGTGATATAAAGTATAATATTATAAATAATTATTTTAATATAATTCACGTCTGCATGTAAACAAACGAGCATAGAAATCAAACGAATACGAAAGAAACGTGCTTCGTTCCGGTCGTGTGTCACACATTGAAAATAATGATATGATAATAATAATAATTCATGATATTATAATATTATTGTGTTTTGTGTTTTGGACCCAGCTTAAGACCAGCGAATCGCAGTATTCCGTTCTGATGCCTGACGATGTGGCGTCGGCGGCGGTGTGTTGCTATGCTGCGGCGAACGGTGCTTCCGCGCCACTGCCACCGCTGTTGTACAATAGTCCACCCAACAATCGTTTTGGAGACACGAACAAAACGAACCTGAACGGGAGCATTATCACGTTGACGATGAAAAACAACCATCTGATCGTGGAGACCGAGGAAAGAGTGCCGGTAATTAATTATGCTGTACAACAATTTATATTATTATTATTATTTTATTGTTATAATAATACCGAGTAAATACTGCATAATATTAGGTGCGTACATTATAATAACAACATTACCGTGTCATTATAATCCATATACGGGTGTATTATTAACATGTCGTTGCTGTGTGTGGCCAACGCCATAGTTGCGCGTGCGAATCGTGTCCTATTCATAATCCAAAAAAAAAAAAAAAAAGAATCAACACGAAAATAAAAATAAAAATTATCAGACATCACGAACAATTACAAAAAGGTTTTACAATGTATTATAATATAATATAGTACTATTCCCGCTGAAAATGTCTAGCTATTTTGAAGTTTACACTATCTCTAGGCTTTAGGTATATATAATATAATATAGTTTCACAGGCCCGTAATGCAAATCGAATTTGCACGGAACAGCTATTGGTTGGAATTTTCAGCAGGTTTTTGTTTTTAGTTTTTTTTTTCCCCCTATTTACTAAAACAATGAATGAATGTTTTGATGTTGGTCCACGCAGTTTTACGTGAATATTATTAATAATTGTTTCACGGCGACGGATACCCGTCCTTGCGCACTGTAGCTCGGTAGTCTGTAATATTGGACAGGGGATCCGCAGGAAGGGTTCCGCAAAAAATATTTCCGCAATTTAATGAAAAATGAATTATTTAATGCGTTTTTACATAAACATGATTTATTACAATTTCCTGCTTGTGCAAAACATATATTATAGAGACCAAATCTAATCTACGATACCTAAACTCCTTTTTTTCGTTATATGTATATATCATTATTATGAAGAAAGACCCGTAGCAAACACGGTAATGGCTGTTAGTTTTCATTACACGTGTTAAAATTAGTTTTAACTGGTTAAATACATATAAGGTTAATATTTATTTATATTATATAATTTGTTTGGATTAGATTGTAAATATGTGTATGGTTGAGGAAGTCTAGTCTAGGCCAAGTAATTCTATGAGAGTCAGTAGAATTCTTTAGGTGGCTCTGGCTACTAGCTGCATTCTGTAGCCAGTCATGACATACTGAACTTTAAGGGTATCGGCCACATGTAAGACATGTCGGTATCTCCTATCTTTCCATCAGATATTCATGAGTTTATCCTTGTATTATCGATTCTTGTATGGTAGAGTTTCGGTTAATGTTTTTTTTTTTTTTTAAGGAAGGGGACAAATGGAAGATTGAAGATTTTATCTTCTGAAATTTTGTGTTTTGTTTACGCCAATTTATTTAAAATATGAGAAGATTAGTGATGTTTGATTTGTTTTTTGAGGTCTTGGAAAGTTATGGAACGAGAAAAGAGATGAGGAAGCTTGCTAGGCGTGATAGTCAGTTTTTTCATTGCCATCTATCGAAGAATGTCCAGGGATCCACATAGATCTAACGGAGTTACCTTGTAATATATAGCAATATGTTTTTGTTTAAGTTTAGCTGAATCTAAAGGTTCATACGTGCCCATACTCTAAGGTAACTAATGCGTTTAAGGAGTCACTTAGAAATTTAGAATAGTGAAGTTCTTGGAAAACTTTATCATGAACAATTTCTAGTGCTTTGTTAATTGCAAATGCTTCAATTGATAATATGGAACATTGTAAAGTAATACTAAATGTTACTGTTTCTTCATCGCAAATATTATGGTTTTCCATCCGTTATGGAATAGCATCGTATTCGGAGTATATTTTGACGCAGTGGGTATAAACTATAAAGGGATAGTATTTTTCAAAACTGTTGTATAAGCTAGAGGGTACGTAGAATAATTGGGAAGATTTATTGCGAAACCAAGGTTAGTATGTATTTTTAGGCACCATGGAAGTGTATAATTAACATATTCTGTAAATATATAATGCTGTTCAAAATTATTTCATCATCTTAAAAATATTGGTTGAATCATTTTACTCGAAAGAGCTATACGAAGCAACATATTATTTCTGACAAATTTCACTGCTAGTTTCGGTTTTATACTGAGGGGCATTATTCTCCTTATGTTGAGAATTATTTCTATGGGACTAGTTCTAAAATCTTCGGTAACTATTCTTGGACTCATATTAAAAACCAATAATACCAATGTTGGCATATTCAGTATATCATGTTAAAGCGGTTTGTTATAATTAGCTTATAGTATACTCGATGCGAGTTTTATTCGAGTTATTAATACTTTTAATGAATAATGTTATGTATTAGCCGAGATTAACCCTTTTTTCGAAATTTATCATTATATCCACGTTGCACATTACACGAGCTTCGATCGTCCCCGTTTTGTATCTACCTATACAACTACACGTGGGATACATACATATTACACCGACCGACGGCGCAAAGGTCTTCAGGTTTTATATGTCCCGGTTACACGTGGTATCCGTGGTATGTTCTTGATGTGCATGCCTTTACTTAGTGTTTAGGTCAGTTAATACAGGCAGGTATGCGTATATTATGCTTTTGCGGTGGACTGTGCTCTAAGACACGTAAAGGCAAAGGTCAGAGGGGACAAAAAAAGCGAGCACGCTATGCCGTTCTAGTATAATTTATTATGTACAGGGCGAAAGTAAATCAGTTAAGACTTGCAAGTTTTAGACTTTAGTCGTGAACAAGACGAAAGTTATACTATGCTTTAGGCGTGTAAATTTTTTTTTTTCGTTATCTATTCGATATGACTTTTTACCGGTGTAGAACGACCATGTACTTTCAACTTTTAAAGTGAAAAGACAAGCGTTTTGTTGTCGCGAATCTCTATCTTTTTGTGTATTTTATATATATACACCTACAAGCACTGTTAAATAATAATATCCCTAATGTTTTCACGCGGCTGACTTATGGAAGAAAAAAGTCGTGTCGTCTTGCGTCTTATTTTTATTTAACATCTCTGAGACATTATTCACACGATTTAGATGTATGATAATATAGTACCCGTTATTGCTGTTTATATTATTGCCTATTTTAGTACTATATCATATGGGTATATAATTTTTAATCCAACTCATTGTTTAGATTTATGTATATTTTAATTTAATTCTAATTTCTAGATGAGATCGTGTCGCATATGTGTATCATATATAGGCACATTATAATTAGACCTCAGATTTTAATTCACTCAATTTCTCATGTAGCGATTTCCTTATTTTGTTGCAATTCAAAAACGAATAGCCATAGACACTTGAAATTTATATCATATTTTTATTTTATGAATTCCAATACTTGATTAAATGTTCAAAATATGTTGAGTTGTTTTGAGCTGATTACTGAGACCATTTCAAATTTCAATTTTTCTAGTTTTTTTTCCATAAACATCAATACAATTTTATTTGATGGGCTAAGCAGCTCAGGATCAAAGTTTTAAAACAAGGTTCCACGTAAGTATGGTATTCTGTAACCAAAAAAAACTCAAAAATATAAAAATACAGTTTTTTTTTATACCTAGTTATTTTATATTAAAATTTGAAGGATATTAATTAAACTTACCGGCTACCGAATTAATAATAAAAAATAACAATATAAATATAATATAAAATATCCACACTGACAAACCGTGACCGCTCAGAATCGTTTTTCGTATACAATGATATTATATCATTGAATTCAAATTTAATACCATCCATTATACAGAGCAGAACGACATCCACTCACCCACTTTTTTTTTAAATTACTTATTTCAGTATATATCTCGTCTTGCACATAAAAGTATAACACATTAAAAATTAAAAGATATACCTAACATTAATATTATTATAATAAATATTGCGTATAAAGAATATCTCTCTCTATGTGAGTACGCGGATCACGTTAAACAATTACTGATAATCGAGACCAAGTCGATTAAAATATCCGTCGATGTACAATTTTTAGATTATACTGATAAGTTATATTGATTATGAATGTTTAAGACAATAAAACGATACAATAGTCAGTGGTAGGTGACCAAAAACATATCGATGTAATCAAATATCTCAAAACAAGATTAACAGCCGGTAAAAGAAAACCGTTGGTAGTAAAAGTTTATACTTGAAAGTGTCTTGAAACACATTAATTACAGCTTGAATCATATCATCGTGTATTCATGTCAATAAAATGAAAATGTATTAAAATGCAAACCTCAATATTATAATAGCATTATAGATATGAATTTTTAAAATGTATCGTTGTTTCTTTGAACACACATAATACCTAAATACGCGTTGATATAATTAAATTAAACGTGATTCAGCGATCATTAACTTATTTTTAATCTCTCACGCCCATTAATTCATTTATTTAACCCACCACGTGTTAATCGG
Source organism: Acyrthosiphon pisum (assembly GCF_005508785.2). Lineage (NCBI taxonomy): Eukaryota > Metazoa > Arthropoda > Insecta > Hemiptera > Aphididae > Acyrthosiphon > Acyrthosiphon pisum. The sequence continues at coordinate 120,822,105 of NC_042494.1, forward strand.
ATCGTAATGATGCGTTTTCCAGTTATACTTTAGCGTAAGCTGTCTCATATTCTGATACACGGCGATCGATAAAAACCTCATTCCTTCATACGTCAGCGAAATGTTTTACTTATCAAATGCACTTTGTTGAAATTATTACACTTTATATATAGGTAGATACAGATTTCCCCTCATTTGAATTCATAATAAAATTGAGTTTTTTTCTTCGTTTAATTCTTAAGTCACAACATTTTTCGATTTGAATAATAAATTATTATAACAATTGGCCGTACACCAAGAATTAAATTCCTGCGTGTACACTGTTTTGGCTCTAATCTGCATTACACGCTGATTTGACTACCAAGTACCAACGTTTAATGGTAAATTAAAATAAAAAAATAACCATCAAGTACAGGTATAACTATTGTTTTTGCGCTATAAATTAGTTTCAAGCCATTCAATCAAAATTCAGACGTTTATTCAGTTTTTGCGATATTTTGCGAGAAGAAGTAGAACAAGCGTTCATTAATATTATCCACCCATCATCGTTGTTGATACAACGTATTATACCATAACGTGTTTTTTTTTTTTGCACTTTTAAATATTTTGTGCGTGTACATAGCTATTTAATTCTCATCCAAGTCACGTTTAGAGGCGTTTAAAATTAAATGTGGGATATCTAATTACTGTCCGTTTCTTTTTCATAATACTAATTTAATTTAATTTGTATAACCATAGTGGGCTACTTATGAAAGTAAAAAGCAATTTTATTATATTGTGTGCTTGCCTATTTAATGCTCATTTTTTATATTAGGGTGCATCCATGTTCAACACTTATAGTTCCACAGAAATACTGCCAAATAGTGTCTCGAGCACAAGTAATATAACTCTTTTCAAAAAATTGTATTAATATGATTTATAGTAACTTTTAAAGTTTTAGAAATAATAATAAGAATCTGTACCAAAGAAAAAAATTAATCACCGCATAGGTACCTAATGCATAGTTTATACATTTACAGTGGTGTATAATCAAGATAAAAAAATAAAAGTTGAACATAATTTAATTTAAATTTACAATGAAATTTACTTAACAAATATTTCTCGTTTATAAATTTTATTGCATTATAATATACTTAATAAAATTACTTCATAAAAATACATTTCAATATAGGTATAATACTCATTATATCATCGTTAAAGTTAATTCATGAACAACTGCATTATGCAAATGTTATTCTAGTTAATCAATGATAAAAAAAATATATATAAACATTTTTTACAGATATATTATATAGGTAAATAACATTAAAAAAATTCATTAAGAGGTTGTATTTATCACCAGGTTGATTGAAATTACGTTTTTAGTCAAATGAAGATGAAATAAACTGGAAATAATAATATCTGATAAAAAAAAAGTTAAAATTCACTGTTTTTATAACAGATTATTTTTATTTGTGTTAGTATGCAACTAATTTGATGAATGAAGTTCTTTCTTTGTACTGATTCAAAGCGACTTGTATTTGATATGTTCTTTGACTTATTTGAGAGGTAATTCGGTGACGTATATCGTATATTATTTATACTTGATAGTTTAATGTAGGTATGTATCGGTGATTGTATTGGAAATCGGTGAGAATTTTAATGAGGCCGAAAATTTGAGTATGTGGATGGTAAAGTTCTGAATTACATTTACTGGAAAATGATTCGCAGACATTCATTGTTAGTGTAGAATGTAGATGATGATGAGTTGCAAGTATTTAACTGCCCAAATATGTGGTGGAAATAATGAGTCTTGTCTATATAATATTCAGCAAACATTTGAAGTTAAATATCGGCTGGCATAAAGTCATCAACAAAATATGAACCTATTTCATTATAATGAACCCTTAAGGCTTAAAAATATTATTCTACCATTGGCCTTTTGCTGTTTTATTATTTGTATACGTTTTACATAATCTTAAATTGTTTTAATACAATAATCGTCTACCTACCAGTTTTAAATTAATAGGTCGTTAAGGATTTTTAAACATTACTGCATTAGTTTATTTTTTCTTTAGTCCAAATAATATGTTTGTTTGATGTCACTTAAATCCACAATTTGGATTATATTGAATTGAATAAAATAATTTTACTTAGCACATTTTTTCATATTTTAATTAAAATTTATAGAATTGTATATTTAGAGTTTTTGAATATTTGTTTGAAAAAAAAGTGAGCCGTCGAAATTATTTTGTACCTATAGCATGAAAGCTGAAGGGATAGCTTATTAAAGAAAATAATCCTGGCATAATCAAAAACAAAATATTCAGATTTTTTTTAAAAAAAATGTATTATTTATTTTAAAAGCTTTAGATATTTCACATCAAAAATTGATTTGAGTATCATTAATTATGCTAGAAATATACTAATTTAATGTATAGATACTGACTGTTATTATGTAGGTGATGTATTTGCAGTCATAACTCATTTAGGTACAAGTAAGACGCACATATAAGATTTATTTAAATAAGCTTGATACAGGATTTAACTGAGCCACTAAGGAGGAAGACTTACAATTTGGCAGTAAAAACAGCTACCACCATTAGTCAGTCAATGGATTTACAAAAAATCTGATACTAGCTCATAATATTGAACACTTATTCATTATTCTTCTACGTTTTTATTCTGTTTTCTCGGTACTGATTTTCTGTTTCACTGTTTTGATGTGTCAAATTTTCACTTTATAGAGAAGCTTATGAAACTCTTGCAACACTCCTTTTATTCGCAAAAATGTTAATGGACGTAGGAAAAAAGAGATACCTTCTATTTTAAAACCTATAGAACCCTCGCTTTTCAGTTTGTACAGAAATAAAGAATATAATATCTACATACCATTACCTACTACTCGTATTTTAGTTTAGTTGTCTACACTCTACATAACATACATACTATATTTTTCAACACTTACAGTCAAATATTATATATTCGAAGTAATAACATTTTTATCTTGTGAAAATTATTTTTTTTTATTGGTCAAGGAAACGTTTCAACAACAATAGTTATTAGCGTGTGTGTTTTTTTTTTTTTTAATAGTATTATTATGAAGAATTTTATAAATAAGTTTATATAAATCAGACATTTTTAGAAAATTTTGAAAATTATTATTGTGTTTTTTTTATATTGAATAGATTTTATGGTTTAAATAAAATGTTAAAATTATTTAAACATTTTAAATGACAAAATAAAATTATAAAACGTAAAATATTAAAATTCCTAAGCTAATTATTTTGAAATAAATGAGCACTGCCGTTAGAGTAATGAACCACATTTCCATACTAAATATACTAAGTTGTCGAAACATTTTTAGGTATAACACGCATGGAACAAGTAGGTAATGTATTAATACCTACTTTTGTGAAACATTAACTAAGAGGCGGCCCGTCTAATATTTTATTCAGTACCTACCTACTCGAATTTTAAACGTTTCAGATATAAATATTATATAATTTGAATTTTGAAATATCCGCGCAACTAATTATACTTGTACCAAACGCTGTATCGACACAGCCACATAAGCCATGTATATTATTATATATAAGCGGGCATTGTGTTGTAAATATAGTGTTAACATCTAGAAAAAAAGCGTTTACAAATTACAATTTAGAATCTAATCGATTTTCTTGTATAATATTCTATTTACAGTCTGTGGCTGTTAACAGTAGTTGCAATTTCGTTTTTTTTTATTACGTTTACCAACACCATCACTTTGTATTGAAAAACTCAAAAACGCGTAATATAGATGTGTTGTATACAGAGTGTCCCGCGAGGATTCACCCTTTGTGACATCTCTCAGGATGATAAATATATCATAAATATGTTTTTTATTGGACTCACAGAAACAAGGACTAGATATATTTTGTTATTTGATTTAATTAAACTTTTTGGTAAAAAATATATTTATTTTATTTTTTATTTTTAAAACAATTGAAAATGGCCAGTCTTAGAGTTTATTTACACACATGTCACCCACGACTGAAATAGCTCACTTCCAGCCCTTGCCACACAATACAAATTATCTATGTGGTTATGATAATAATAGGTACATAGGTATGTATATTATTAACTGTTGCCATTAAAACGAATAACTAGTCTACTTTTCATAGTACAATAGTCTACAAGATTCCTATCTAGCATTTTTTTTACGGTTTGAAAATTGGGTAAATATATTATGTTGTACTTCATACATGGTTTCAAGCGATGCCAGGTATTTTTCCTTATCCAAACTCCAGAGACACAAAAATTCTAATTATATGGTGCATTATTCAGTAGTGCTCTCCTCTCTTCTCACGGCCACACAGTATACGTCACACTTTGGAAATTAATGCGCTTCCTGATTGAAAAACCTCTAGATCTACCACAACAGGTGGTGGTGGGCTCATAATAATTATAACAGTGCCAACAATAATGCATTAATGCGTACAATAAAAAATGATAAATTAATGATTAATAATATATTATATTATAAATTAATGATTAATAATATATTGTAATATTATAAATGTGTAATTATCGACGTGTGCTGCAGGGCGTTTGTATGGCATCGGCTAGTGAAGTGGCGGCGGCGACGGCTGCCGCTGCCGCTGCGGCCGAAGCAGCAGCCAAATCGATGGACTACGAGTACGACGACGACGAGTTCGACATGGAGGCCGAAATGTTGCGTCGCGAATTCCGGGAGGCGTCCCTGTTGGCCAACGGCGACGGCGGCCCGGCCACTATCAATCCGGCCGTGCTCGAACCCAGCAGCCAGACCCAGGTGGACCTGACGGTGGACCGTAGGCCGACCGCATCCGTGGCCGTCCAACCACCACCGCACCAGCTGCAACCGGTGGCCGCCGACCACTCGAGTGGCGGCTCATCGTCAGTCGACTCGCGCGTGGCCGAAATGGCGTACGCTTATGGCAATCAGTCCGAGTACACGGCCGAAGACGTTCCGAGTAAACATTGCGGTAAGGCCTTCGCTGTCGTCAAGTCAGCGGCGGTGGCGTCTTCGGTGACCGCGGTTACCGTCAACAACAGCTACAACAACAACAACAACGACGACGAGTACCTTGTTGAACAACGTTTGTTAGGAAACGGCGCGGACGGCGGCGGCGGTGGCTGCACTGGTAACGGTAACTCCGCCGAATCGCCACCGCCGAATACCGATAATTGCTCACCAGAAGATTGCGGCTTGGCGTCCGCCGCCGCCACTGCCACCGTCTCCCAGTAACTACAACGACACTTATTATAGTGCGTTTGTGTGTGTATACGTTAGTGTTTATATGATTATGAATGTGATTGTGTGTGAGTGTGTGTGTATGACTTTAGATTTACGTTTGAGTATATTTTTATTTTCTTCCAACATCACTGTCGAAGTTTACGGCTGTTTTCTTACGATTTTTGGAACGACAAAATAACTTCAAATGACATGCAATGGAGAAATCACGCGTTCAAAATCAAACGAAAAAATCGACTGAAATTTTCAATCTCTAAAAATTCAAATGATCCTAATGATGTGTTATTTATTCTTCACCATACCTACAAAGCAAAACAGATTGATTTTTATTTTCTTATCCAATACAACCGACGGAGTATATTGTATTCGATATCGAGTCTGTTAATATTTAACAAAAGTATTCTGCTAATGTTGTTTTTGATCTTCTTGTGTGATTGGTATTTTTTAAACTTGAGACTATATTTTGGATTCTGACGCTATAATAATAGACATTTTCCAAAACCTGCAGTGATGAATCTCAACACTGCAGGTCAGTCTTTTATCCGTAACGGACCATAATATTGGTTTTTTCGACATTTTACGCGTCGACCGGCTTAACACGTGAACGGTTCGACTGAAACACATAATGATTTTTGACGAGCAATTCACATTAAAAACGGGATCCGAGAAATTTTCAAATGCTGCGTATTAACCGTTATCTGGGTGCTGTCATTTTACTCGCAGCAACGTGCAGAACTAGAGAACTAATTTTATGGGGAGGAGGTGTATTACGTATTATACTTACGCCAACCCCGTCGATATAATATGATATAGTATATTATTATTATTATTATTATTATTATTCTTTCTCCATGCAATAATTTTAAAACCCTAACCGATTTGTAGTGTAAACAAAACTGACGTGGTAAAATAATAAAAACTGAAAATTGCTTTACCGCGTTATGACAGGTCGACGTTATGATGTGTGCTTCGACCACCACTGCACTCAATATTTATATTATTACAAATACCTATAAATGTAAATATAATAGGTATAATAACATGCTATCATCGTATATAATATAAACATCTATACACTCATGTACCGGGCGATCCCTGAAAAATGTTGTTTGTGTTATTTAACAACAATCATAATCGGTCCGTTACTATAATATCATGGGTTATGTGACGATAATAAATAGATTGTAAACTAAACGTTAATCGACCAGCCAAATAAAATGCAAGTGTATAAATTATTACATAATATTATATATGGTATTATGTGAGTGTGAATTATAGTCAATATGTTTGGCCAAAGTGTAGGTACCTACTCTGTGTAAATCGATTATAATACATATATATCATGCATACATATGTGTGTGAAAGAGAGAGTGTTTACCCCAAACCCGCGGCGTACAAAATTAACATTTTACGATTAGATAAAAATTATTACCACGATTTCTCGACGTCGAGGGTTGGTTATTTCCGAAATTATAATATTAATATGAAACAGTATCTCGAAAGTTCTGAAGTTTATCAGTCGATAATTATTTTGGCAACGGAAAATACACAAAAACCAATACGAATAATATGGAGATGTTCTACGTCGCATAATCAATTTCACGATTTAATATTTTCACTTCATAATAGGTACCTACATATAATATGCGACGCAATTCGAAGATCGAGAACTGCAACAGTCATGCCGTCGCGGGTAGTTAAACATTATGATATTACGGTGATGTCGGGATATTATAATGCTTACTGTTGTTTGATATTTAAATAATGTGTCAAACGCGAGTGGGAACAGACCGCCCGGTGTCAGTAGGAACTGTTCTGGGGAAAAAGTTAACTAGAAAGTAATTTATTGAAATCAAAACTTTGTTTCTGAAAGACAAACATCATAAGTTTGTTGTGTTTATCTTAGATGTAGGATACACCGTATAAACAAACAGTGTAGGTGGTACACTTTAACACTTACTTCCTTTCGATTATTTATTTCCAACGCTTTTTTCATTATGATTATTATGATTATTTTATAGTTTCCGTCGTTTTACTTTTGTGACGTGCCTGCGTTCCGTAAAATCAATTTAAGTAAGAAGTACATAAATACATAATAATATTATGTTGATCGTGAAATTCGTCGAGAGTTGTTCTTGGCGGATTACAAATACCTTCGAGTCCGTGTACATATAACTTGTGTAAATAAATCTAAATACGTCCAAATACTCAATCGTATAGTATAATATTTAAAGTTTATCTCAAAACTTAATCTAGTCAGTTGTATTATATGTAAAATTATATAATTATATTATATATAAATGTCTATGTCGAGCGTTATAGTTCCTATAATATATAACGTAAAATGTATAACTAATAATATGATGATTTCAAACTAATTATGTTTTTACACCTCAATAGGTTAGTCCAGTGGCTGTTCATTTATTTATAATACTTTACTAATTGTATCTTTATAATATATATATATATTAGCACTCGGCCAGAATTGCGTGTATTAAGCTTGGGAATTTATGATTAAAGGCTCGTTTCGATTTAAAACATTTGTATTTAAACAACGCAGTGACCTAATGGTCGTTAATACCGACTCTGGTCAAGGTATATATCAATATATTATAATAATACGACATTGTACCAAATAATTTAAACAACGCTAAAATACGTTACGGGCAAAATATGAAATCGGATGTAGTACACAGTGAACCCGGTTGAGCTTGCGCCCAATTACAATGGTATAAACGTAAGAAAATGAATGCATTGTCGAGATATTGTACACGACAGAAAAATATCGCTGGGCGATGTATGTCATCAATGACCAATATTTAGTATATGATTTATCATCGTTTTGTTTGTCGTCTTATGACCAAAGTCATGTACGTAATATTACTATGGTGTAAAGAATACAAATACTCTTGTAAGACCAATGTTCAAACTTGACTAGGATACAAATTACTCATATATTATCATATTATCTAATCTACATAACTTTTGTGCCAATTGTTTAATGATCATATTATATTAAAAATTTACTTGTCTGGATAAACTTAATGACCTTTAGATAAATACTTAAGTAAAAACTTACGAAAAATGAGAAAAAAAAACAGTAAAATCATGATTTCGTCCAATTTGAGTGTTGTCATTTCTTCGTAATTCCAAAATTACACAGAATATGTAATTTAGCTAACCTTTGGATTTTTTAAGATCTGAACATATTTAATATAATGTTAAAATTACGTCATTCTATGTTTTAAATAATCTCAATAATTTGTATTGTATAAGCTCAAAATGTCTAATTTATATAGTTTTGTCCAATTTTTTTTTTTATTTCTTTACTTATTGAAATACAATATTTAAATCTATAGCAAAGAAATGATTTTATCTACCAAATTATCTAGATAGAAATTAGATGATTTTTTTTTCATTATCTAGTTGAAATTAAAATCAATGTATATCTTCATGTACCTAGATAAATGTATAATGTACAATGATCATTATCTGTATTTGATCTAGATGTCATTTTTGTAATTTATTCTCAACACTGTAAAACCCATTTCGTGTATAAATTAATAGAGTGGTATAATGTGAATCGTATTCGGCACATCATCGATTACCGAGTTTTCGGGTAATCGTATTATCATTATGTTTGCCTATCATTATTTATTTTATTCCACGTCATAATTTATACTCTGAAACAATGCCATAATATGGGAAATATTACAATTCACGTTGGCAAAAACGTTCGAGCGTTGTACCTATATTATTTTTCTATTTCCTAGTTTGTCCGTAACGTTTATATTATAATATATAGGACCCACGTCTTACACATACGTCGCACAGGGTGCGTCTACTCCGCGCAAAATACTTTGAAATAATACTATGTGTGTATCTTATTATCTCTATCGGCATATGTGTCCCTTATTTCCCACCCCCGACCGACACCGTTGACCAGTCTCCGTTTTTTTTTTTTTTACACCCACATCAATCCATCGGAAACTCCGCCGGACGAGCAGCTCCGCGTGACCCGGTGAGTCCTATACACACTCGGGACTGCGCTTTTTAGGATACGATAAGTCAACTTGATTCTATCCTATCGTCGTCTACACTACCATAGTGGTGACTACGATACCAATCGATATTATTATTTCTGCTGCATAATAATATTATGTGGGACGTGGGTACACAGAGCGTTAAGAATAGCAAACGTATTTTTCTCCGACGTTTATTATTTTTATACACTTTTCGGGAATTTGTCGACTAGCCGAATATGGACGAATAAAAAAAACGAGTTTTTTACAAAGGTGTGGGCGAACATTATAAAGTGTACAGTGTCCGGCCAATAGCGCAACCCTGTCAGCTGATGTATAGCCACGCGATCCGACCATATAAATGGGCCCGTCGCCCATCCAATTGAAGCGTTTTCCATCGATCGAGTGTACTAGCAAAATCACATTATTAATACGAATTTCATTCTTTTTTTGTTTTCAACTCAACACAAGCGATCGAGTTTCGAAAATACTGATGACGCGCTTGAGTGTGTTTATGTGTGCGGTGTGCCCGATCGTATTCATATAAGACTATAAATTATATTATTTAAAAAAAAAAAAAAAAACAATATTATACAAAATACATTGGCATATCACAACCTATTGTTTTTGAGACCTCTCCACTCAATCACCTGATAATGAACGATTATTATGAATTCCATCACCTTTTGATAGAATTTATAATAATAATCTTGACCACATCCACTCGATTTACTATTCAAAACTAGAGTATACATGGAATTTTTATGAATAAAATATTATTATACTTTTATACATTGTGTAGCATAAGTTAGTATTGTTTATAAGTCGCATGTATATTATAATATACATAATATAATATAATGTGAATATAATAGTACCTAACTTGTCGTGTAACCAAATTTAATTTTGTTCTTACGATTTGTGAACTTTTTTCATGATATTTTTTATGTACATTGTTTTTTTAGAATTTTACGAATATAAATGAAATACATTTTTATTATATATTATATTATAACAGATATTCTTGAATCGTGAATATCTGATACAACAAAGTATAATATGTAGATGTTCCCTATTTACCGTTCTGAAACCTCCTAAACCCTGCATAAGCGTGTAATTTATGATAAATACAATTTGTATTGTTTTTGTAAATTTTTTTGTACTTTTCATTCTTCCAAAAATTTAAATTTGGATTTATCTTGATTTATTTAAGACCATAGTGCTAATTGAGGATAATGTTGTAATACTATTGTCTATTTCTACAAGTGTTTTTTGTATAATTTTCGTTACTTAAATTAATTTTGTAATTAATGACCGTTTGGTGACGTCCCGATTTTGAGTTTATATATTTTTTACCGTCCAATATTAGTTAAGTTTGTTATTTACCAATGTATCAGTGAAATGGATCGTTGTGAACTGTTCAGATCCCACCTTGAAATGGTGTTATCTTAAAAAGTCGCATGAAAATTTCGATTTATTGTTATTATTATTATTTATTTTTTCTGAACTATACTCAAAATTATATTAAATTTCATCTCAGTCGCGTTGTTGTCGTCCGTCTAAGTGTATCCGTCCAGTTGTTTATGTTACTGATTCATGACTGTTTGATAACATATTTTCGCCCGATATTAATATTACGTATCGCTGAAAATATACAGAATACTCTTATTGGCATTCACGTGGCCCTTGCTTTGTATTATAATAATTATATATAGGTTGTTGGTTTTTTTTCTCTAGATCTATGTATTTCAATAGACAGAAAACTTGTGTAAAAGTATGTACATGAAATATTTATTGTATAATATAATTTACCTGATAATGAATTATACAAGTTTATTGTGCAGTCATACACTACACACATACGATTGACGACTTAAATAGATGTTTAATTATTCTACGCAACAAGTTGTATAATATTACATCAATGTGACATTCATTTACACCTTTTAAAGTTAGAAATATTATTGTTTTTTTTTCGATTTTCATATTTTAGTTAGGTTACATTAGAATGTAAAATTTATAAAAAAAACACGATTTCCACCAAAGTAAAAAAATAGATTGTTATAAGTGACGATAAATTATACTATATGAAATGCTTTTACAATAATTTTCCACTACCTACAACTATACTTAATTGTTATATCATTATGTACCTATATATTTTTCAATTAATTTTTTGTTCATCAATCTTTTTTTAAACTTGGGATTTTTTACTATACCTACTCTCTTTGTATATATAGGTACAATCAATGAAGATAGTTTCAATCTTCATGGCACAAACTACAAAGTTCAAACTACATACAATTGTATAAATATTATAAACTACGGAAGTACATTTTTTTAGCATCTAAATTATATTTTAATATTTATTAGTATTTTTTGGATATTGGATATTGATTCAAATCCTGGTATTTATATAATTACATAATCCACTATAAACTCGAAACTTTTATTGCCTATTTATAATAACAATTATACATACACGTCTTATAAATAGTTAAATGCAACATTTAACCACTGTTTCAACTGTAAGCTTTCTGAAATATGGAATGCAACCTTTAACTGTGTAGATGCTTAGAGGTTGGAGCAAAAAAAAAAAGAAAATAGAACATAATTAATATTTTGATTAAATCGTCGAACACATTTCAGAAAAATTGATTTTTTTTTATGTTTCCATTACAATCCTTTAACTTTATAATAGACACTAAATAGTATTTCTAAAAATGGTTTGAAAAAATTACTCGTTCTCTCGGAGGGAACTTTTGTTTATCAATGTTTGTCTTGTGCCAAATAATTTTTCCATAATTTCACCACTATGTTGCATAATTATATTATTAGTAGGAAACTTTGTTAAAAACATTACTAATTGCATTGGATTCTAAAATATGTCAACATTCAAATCTAATGATTGAAGTTTTTTGACTAAATCCACATTGGTAATACGATGGTTAATGCCATATTCAAATTACTTATCGTTTCGACAGGATATAATATTATTGACTGTTACCCTCACGCATAAATGTAAACTATGACCCAAAGGTAACAAAAAAAAAACATCCATAAGACCATAGCTATGCGCAAAATAATGTTTACTTAATAACAACCTACAAACGCAAATACGTTATTAATTATTAGGTATCTACAAATGTTTAGAAATATTTGATTCGAACACTTGTTTAAAAATAATAATAATTAAAAAAAAAGATAAATTTGGTTTAAGTTCATTTTTTCTGTCTACCTTTTTTCCCACTATTCATTCCTGTCAGTTACTATCAATTACCTATAGTCTATACCATTTGTTACGAATTACATTATTACAATCTATCATATCTATACAGTATACAATACATAATTCATAAACATAATTCTACAGAAATTGTTAATAATTCTTATCGATGGAAGAGCCCCCACGATGAGATTGAGATTATCTTTTCTCATTTATTTTTCTTACAATACCTAATATTATGTTTGATGTTCTATTTAAACTGCTTACTGTTACTACATTTTTTAAAAAGGAGTTTCAAAAGTTAGGTGGTTGTGCTTGACACGTCTAATAAAACATTATTATTGATGTTAATGGTTTGATTTTAATATTTTATATAGATACTCACATTAAATTTAATTTAAATTACAATAAAGCAGGTGTAGTAACGATTTATATACCTGTTATGCATGTGTAGTTTGCTTAGCTAACCGCTATGATTAAAAATTAAATTGTGTTATATTGTGTTGAATTTTTACTATTTCAGGTTTGACTTGGGATTAGATATATTTTCATTACATTTTTGTATTTTAATACTTTTACCTTGGCATTGAACTAAATTATACCAGTAAATCAGTATCATATTTTCGTTATAGATATCCAATTTTCAAAATTAAATGACATTCATTATAAACCCAACATTTAAAACATATAAAAATTAAAATGTAAATTTAATGAAACTCGCTTGAAAACATTATTCGGTATTTTGGCATTACGATGTAACAATTAACAACTATCTTTTGACTCAGTCAGGCTCAGACAGCCATAACGATAACATGTGCGTTCCGTTCCGTAATGCGTTGCTTATCTTATCAAACCAATTTCCGTTAATTGAGTCATTAAAAACGCCGTAATGGCGAATATTGTATCACCAATTGTCATTATAAACAAGAACAAAATTCAAAAAAAGAAAACAGTAGAAAATTCGTCAAAGAGAGCTCTATCGTCAACTTCAACCAACTCACCAGACCATGAGGATAAAAAAAAAGGCAAATTTTTTGTCTCGCCAAACCGATTCCAAGCCCTGGCAATGGATGAAACGAATGAACAGGATAACGTCTTCGTCACAAAAGAAGCTCTACTCGTCACACATCCTAACGAAACCTCAACAAAACAAAGTAATGTTAAACTTCCGAATATCGTCCTAACAAACATAAACGATTTTAGCATAATACATAAAGATCTAACTCGCATAGTGGGCCCTGAGGGGTTCACATGTAAAGTAATTAAATCTAATATTATCATACGGTCAAATACACGGGTCAACTTCATGGCTATTAAGTCATATCTAATAGAAACCGACCAGGAATATCCATAGATAATATAAGAATGGATAGGACATGAGAACTTATCACATGAAAATTTAGTGATACTATTTTAAGGTTATATGGGGCGAATATTGATGTGATAATTGATAAATAATAATGAATATTAAATAACATAATTTTATTTTGTTAAAATATTATTTTCCAATTTCCATTTTCCAGGTACAGGTGGCAAAACAATCAAAATACAAACTGACAAATATCTAAATATAACTGACTATCATATTTATTCATTATTATTTAATAAAACAGTTTTGCACATAACCTCAAAAAGCCTCATATTGTCTTTCTCTCTTTACTTTCTCTCTTCCCCAAAAAAGCACACGGCCTCATATGGAACTGGTATAGGCATGTCCTATCCATTCTTATATTATCTATGGGAATATCATTCTTATCTCCCCCGTTCCTCCCAACCATTCCGTGTGGTACTACGCCCCACCACCACTCCACTCCTACCACAGATATCATAAACTGTCTAAACGACCTCGGACATAAAGTAATCAGCATTACAAACATAACACACAGTGCGAACAAATTGCCACTTCCACTATTCAACATCAGCTTAGCTCGAAACACCAACAACCGTGAAATATTCAAAATCACCAAATTATTTAACTCAATAATAAAATTCGAATACACAAAGAGACAACTTGGTCCTCCCCAATGTCATCACTGCCAAAAGTATGGACATACACGCAACTACTGCCGCCACAAACCGCGATGCATGAAATGTGGAGCTGAACACTTCACTGATAATTGCACAAAACAACTGGAGGAACCAGCAAAATGTGCTAACTGTGGCGGAAACCACACTGCCAATTATAAAGGTTGCCAAACCTTCAAAAAAATATTAAGCCGCATCAAATCCAAAACCAAAACAACAAAAAGAGATAATCTACACACTCAAACTCAAGCTGTAACTCAAACCACCTGCACCCCACAGAAGTGGACATGATACACTACGCTCAAACCCAAGAGAAAAACCCTCATATGCCGAAGCCACAGCAAATGCACCACCATCCGATCAACTTCTGCAAATCGTCACAAGTTTCCTTAATGAGCTAAAATTAATACTAAACCCCCTCCTAGCTGCTCTAACATCCCTAATAAATAAATTTCCACTCCTCATCACTTCCACTCCTTAATTAACACACGTATCAAATCTACTGATCATCCATACCATATTCTAATTAAATTCTAAATTCTAAATTGTATTAATTTAAATAATAAACTTGTAAAAACATGCAATATGTTGAAACATTTCAATTATAATAAATGAAAAAAAAAAAAATCTTTTGACTCTGAGCATAACGGCACATTTCCACTTCTGACGTGCACACATAACCGTGTGAAACGATACCGTTTTGAATTGGAAAATTCCAACTCGATCGACTTGTGGTTATAGTATTTATCGATACCCCATATCCCATGTTGAAAAACAAGTAACAACTGTGACCCAATATCAAACAAGATGTACTAAACCCAGATTACTAAAACCACAAAAAACGTCGTACGCGAACTCGTCCCCCGTGACACAATGATAGAGGAATTAAAGCACTCTAAAATTATACCTACGTAGGCCATGGCGTACCATTAACATTATTATTTATCACGCAATAAATATTTAAGCGCTAACAATGTTAATCAGATTATAACTATGTTGAATGCGATTAATTTCAAATTTATAACTTCCATCCTTTTTTTAATTACTATTTACTATACACCCACTCGTTTTCTGTAAAATTCAATTCTATTATATCAGCAAAAATAAGCATCAAACAGAAAATTAACAACAAAATTGAAACAGTATAAATATCAAATCATTAGCAGTGCTTTATACTTGGCAGTATGCATATTCATTATTTTGGTGAAAGAAAAATGTAGTAGAAATTCTTAAGACATAAGTCGTAATAACATAGCATAATTGTATCGCTTCCGATTACACAGAGTACAAAATCAGAAATTAAATTACCATTTCCGGTTATATCGGTAATCTACACTGCGTAGTATATTGTGGATACATATTTTTTAATAACGCTTGCACAAAGGATTATTTCGTTCGTCGGGGTCTTGAAGTCCCCAAGGCCCTTCGGGAAAAACGGTAAGTCCCCACTACGAGCTTTGTCAATTTTTCGCGTTATTCCATTCAGTTCCGGTCCGATTGTGAAAACTGCTATACATTGCGTATACGTGCGATACGTTAAGTGGGTATCGCAGTAGTTGTTCGCTAGACGGCGACACAGTTTCAGCAACGACTCTTGAATTATTATTAAGTCGACTGAGGGAGTAGGACGTAGGTATATACGTTTTCAATATCGTTGAGGTTTTAATATAATTTATAGATAATGATTTTAGTTGAAAATTTCGATCGAAGTACATAATTAAATAAATATAATAATAAATGATTACTGTTTATCATCTTTTCCATCTCAATCCATATAATATTGACTCTTGTCCCATCGACAGAAAAACTTATTCATACGATCATCGCTGTGCAGTGTGCATCCGTAATGATCGACAATAACTACCAAATAATTATTATGAAACGTAATTTTTATTTTTCACAAACAATATTAGTTTTACAATAATACCCATATGGATGTGTCTGAATAAAATAAAAAACCCCTATTACAAAGTTTAGATTATTTTAGGATATATTATTGTTATTATAACTTTAAGATAGGTAACGACTTTTATGGAAAGTCCAAACAATTCATTTTTGAAATTATTGTAGAGTATACTGTAAATATTTGTTTTATGTCGTAATTCAAGCAACCAATTCACTAAAGTTATCGGTAGATAAAACGTTTAATTTATTTACACCAGCTAGATATTACACAATAATATAGCTTACATATTTCTGAACTCTTCGAAATTATAACATTAAAAAAAGGGGAAAAGTTCAGCTACAAAATAATTCATGAAGTAATAATAAAAATAAATCTGAGGACTATATAGCTTAAATTTTAAAAACCTTACACATAAATATTATATTGTATTTACAAAAACAAAATATGAAAAAAAACTCGAACTATTCTTATTCATTTTTATACAAGAAGAAAGTTAAATGAAAGTATTGCATAGTTTTTAGAACTAATGATTCCCAAAATAATTCATAAGGCAGAATAAGTTTTTATTTAAATTTTACATCATTAAAAACAGTTCCGGACAAACATGGTTTCGTTACCATAGCTACTAAAAATAATAATGCGATCACGTTATCAGAGAATACAATTACGAATGTTTAGTTCTTGAAGGTGACTATATTATCATAAATTATATTATTATACACGGAAACAGGAATTATACAGTATATAGGCAGTATAGACCCGTGGTGTATTTACAGGGGTGTTCAACGAGATCCACTGAGTCTGACCTCCATATCTTTGATATCCAATACAACCATGTTAAATTTTTACAACATATTTTTACGTGATTAGTGATTACTTATTTCTGTAAACATTTCCCTTACACCTTTCTACTAAGTTTGTATATTTATAACTTGTAAGTGAATTATAATAAGTATACATTTAAATTAATATTTATATAATAATATCTATAATATTTAAGCAAACAAGTGTTTCAACCAACCGTTCCAACTGTTCCTCCTCCCTACAAATAAAAAAACAGCTAATGGCCATAGTTGTCAGGCTTAAGCTCAAACAAAAAAAAAATTTTATTGTATTTTAATGGAAATCTTCTGTCTTTTAAATTATATATTTAAAATATATCATCATACTTTAAAAAAAAAATTAACAACAAACTCTTTCAATATTGAGAAAATCCAAATTTGGGAAACAGTCTTTCAGTATATATACTCGTTCTTACCTTAGTGATCAATTATTTTTATTTCATTCAAGAAAAAATTTGTCGTGATTTATCATCCAAAGATTAAGTACTAAGAAAATATTTTTAGGTCTTAAGTGCTCGCCTCACCCCAAGTTACACCTATGGGGGGAGGGGTGAACTGAAGCCCCTGCAGTACTGTGTTGGGAAAATGATCCTGGGGCACTAAACACCACGAAAACGCCAGGGAAAATACATATATATTTAGTATGTACACTTAGTTTCCTAATAGTTTTTGATTATTAAATTAAATATTATTGGTGACATTAATATTAATACACTCGATCACTTCATTCGTTATAGGTATAACAACCAAAATATGTATCCTTATGCCTACCTCTACATATTTATACGACGTATACCTACTAATATAAAAATTATAAATATAAATATTTAAATGTATAAACTGCTCATATTTATATATATCGTGGTGCTAAGACCTCGATTAAAACCGTTGGGCCAGGATTTTCCACGTGTTAGTTTATGTCGACAAGATCTCACGAAGAGGGGTTCATTGTTTTCATTTATTTATGGATTTGTAATGTAAGAGTCGGAAACCTATAGGACCTATAGTATAGGTACTTGTATTGGTTTTACAACGACGTGGATTTTATGTTTTGCCTACTTCGTAAAAAATACATTTCCGTTACGGAAGCCGGAAGTCTAACTCCCTCCCAAACTACTACTTACATTGGTCCTCATTTGTATAAGTGCACCTATATTTTAGGACCTTCGATGATATTCAACCGGGCTGTGAGCATGGATGTATTCACGGGGAAGGATGGGGATGAATCTCTCCATGACCTTTTTTTATGTATATAATATTAGTGCGGGGGACACTGCCCTACAATTTATCTTAGAAATAATGAATATATCCCCCCTCAATGAAAATGTCTATCTAAGCCACTGGCTCTGAGTACAATATCTGTTGAGATAACTATATAAATGTACCTAACTTTAGTACGAATATGACATTCACATTTATAAATAAATACGTACCTATATTGGGCAATAGTTTAATAGGTATATTATGTTATAGGGTATAGACTGTTTTGCAGTATGTTTTGTAGTTGACATATCGAAATAATATATTAAATTCGTTGTGCACTCGTACAATATTGTTATGGCATTTTGACATTGCTATCAATCTTTGTTTTGGTCATGGTGGTAAACAACAGCTATAGTATTTTTTGTTGGTAATATTTTATATATATCATGATCTTTCAGAAAAAAAACAGTGACGTGGAGTAATAACATATAATGACTATTATCATTGAGTATATAAAGTATAATCAATATAATTTACTGAATTCTATTATACTAGTCCGTAGGTATAATTATTATACAAATATATGTTAAGTGTATTTTTTTTATTATAACTATCTATTAAAGCTTAACCACTATGGTTATAAGCCAAATTTCAAGTTATAAGTTTGTAACAACAAACTAAATCAAATTGTAGTATTTACAATTATTGAAAATTATTAGGAAAATGTATAAATTATATCTGTGTTTTCTTCGTTGAGTGCATATGGCAGTAAGGTTAGGTAAAAATTAAGAATCTTTTATTCGTAACAATAAAAATAATTTTTATACAACTGAACATCATGGTTTGACCAACATTTTGAAGTAAACAGGGTGGTGTGTGACCTAATGTGCCAGTATTGTGGTCGAACTCACAATCTCTCTTAGACGTGACACGAGTCCTAGCAAAATCAAACAAATTATTTTTTTATCTATAATATAATATATTTTATAATTCTTATTTATTATCGTTTTTGATTTACAAAGAACATGAGCGTAGATACAATGTACATGTACTAAAAAAAAAATAGAATGTATACACCATGTTCTTGGCATACCGAGTTATAATAACACCAACATTGCAGTTAGTTAGCCTACAGTAGTAGGTACTATAAGGCAGTGGCTCTCAACCTTTTTACCATCCTGGACCACTTCGATAATATTGTATAGGTCGCGGACCACCTCAATTTTACGAAAACTAGGAAGGACTTTTTTTTTGTTCATCAACATGTTCATACACAAAATTAATCAAAACATGTTCATTTTTATTACTTTACGTTACATTTTATTACTTTACTACTATAACTACTTACTATACTACAATTAATTTTTCTAGTTTTGATTGCAAGATTTAAGTATTATACTTTTAATTAATTCTTAATAATATTTTTATAAATCAAATATTACATTTTAAATTAATTTTTTACAATATATATTTTATAAAGAAAATATTACATTTTAATGAGATCGTTGTGCTTGTTTTGTTTTGACAATTTTATCGAATCTTGGTTCCACTGTAGTTGTCAAAGCCACACGCAAACTATGTGTGGCATCGAGCCTATTTCTAGTTTTGGTTTTTATGTGGGTCATTCCGGAAAATCCAGCTTCACACAGATATGTCGAAGAAAATGGATGAAGAATTTTCATTGCTTTTTCGAAAAGCACGTAATACTCGTCCTTGAGTTCATCCAAAATTTGGTTACAGACATTGTTTTAAAATTAGATTGTAGACCAATATCTGATGATATTATCTCTAACAAAAAATCTTGTTCTTTTAAACACAATTTATATTGAGAGTTTGTTAAAAATGGATTTGAACCAGATAAAATCATTAATGAGTTATCAACCTAAGAAGTGGTAGACATAACTTTTTTTTGAGCCGTTAACTCTTTACCTTTTTGAATAAAAAAGTCTATAGGTTTTTTATTAAATTCTTTATGCTTTGATTCCAAGTGACGAATAAGTTAAGCGGGTTTCATTGCTTCATTAGATAAAATCACAGAACACAATACGCATTGTGGTTTCGGTATGTCGTTAGAACCAGAAGAAAAACAAATACATCCATACTTAATATAATCATCATTATAATTACGAACCAATGTACCTTTTTTCTTCTTCTTAGGTGTTGATGCATGATATCATCAACGGATTCCGAAACTGAACTGGTGGCAATATCATTGTAATTTTTTTTTGTAAAAATTCAATAAGTTCGTTTGTTTAGAATTCATTTTTATTAAACGGAATAAACGTCGTACAGCCACGCCGTCACAGTTGCAATTGAAAGCCGAATCAATAATGTAGATACCAAACAAATTGTTGCGATAGTATACGGGTAATATAATATACTAATACAATTCCCAACGCTATACTAAAAATAGATCAGATAACAACACATTACGGACCGGCATCTCTTTTATCGCGGACTAGAGGTTGAGAACCACTGCTATAAGGCACACTTTTATAATATTGTATCCATCTCCTGCCTGAACTTATAGTCTTAATCTTAAACATGTGGAAATTATTAAAAAATCAGTTTTTTTTTATATCAATATAAATTAATCGTATAATGCTTATAAATATATTTTGGTATAAACTGAAACATATTACGGTGCATTACATCGGTCACGGCACTCTACATAATATTATAATAACAGTTGTTAAAATTTTCCAAAATTGCATTTAAAAATTATTAATTGAAAAAAAAAAATTGTTACAATACGCCGCGCTGGTCAAACACGATATTTTCATTAAGCATTGACAGCTATGTGCACCCGCGTATATCTGTGGGTAAATAATGTTATTTCAGCATCAGAGCACATTATTGTGGAATCGTCAGTACAATAATATTATAATACAAAAAAACCACAAAAGTACCTTCCTATATTATTATACCGACGGAAGGAGAGACGAGAGCAGTAAAAGCCTCCGCCATCGCGCTCTCTATATAGACAACGCCGAATGAAATAATATGTATATACTTAGGTACACGGGATGGAAAAAAACATAGGCACGCTGAATAATATATATATATATATATTATATATAAATGTAATAAATAATAATCATTACAAGTAAAGCGTACAATATTATACCGAAGAGGACCGTCGGGTGCCGTAACACCACCCACCGCATGTAGCAGCTATACGTAATAATATGCGTATAATTATTATGTGTACAACCTTTACCCGATTAAAATATTGTTATACAATTTTAACTGTGTAGTCGATCTTTCGCAGTCTATATGGCATTATTATGTATAATATTATACACAACGATGATAAATATTAAAATATCCCGTCTCTTTTGTAGGTGGTTTTATTTTTTTCAACGACAAACCCTCAACTTGTACAATATTAATAATAATACAGTGGAGATACTTACGTATTTATACGACATAATTATTATACAGTTTTTAATTATATACCTATATATATTATTATATCATCGTCGCGATGGAAACGGATTGACGGAGAGGCTGTACCGGTAGGTATAATATAGATCAGTTGTTCGCACACCTACCTATGTATATAATATACCTAGCTGTGTGTGTGTGTGAGTGAGTGTGTGTATGTGTGTGAGTGATTCGGTGTGTGTTGGTGTTACCCGGTGTCAAATATGTAAATACCGAGCCCACATTAACATAACAAAGTGCGTACACGTTTCTGTGTATATATACATAGACCGACGTGTATAATTTTTAATTCAGTCGTAATGTTTATTATTTATTTGCAGAATATTTTGCCGGGGCGAACATCAATATTTGAACGGCGAGCGGAGAGCGCATTAACGTCGTCCAATCAATAGTCTTAACAACGGGGTAAAAAAAAAAAGGAAAAAAGGGAACATAAACAAAAATAAATTATACACACAATATTTTAATATATATATATATATATTTCCAGTTTAAATAAATAGAAGGTAAAAACCATACTTTTTATTTTAATTCCATTTATTTGATTTTTTTGTTTCCTCCGTTTTCTGCGCGAGAACAACGACTAAAGCGTATTGCTCGCCAGTCCGTATACGTTATACGCGTACCTACCTATACATTGTTATTAGTACTATTACTATTATCATATTATTATAATATACACGCGCCCAAGACGGCAATTACACAGTTTTCTCTCTTGCGGGGCACGTCGGGGTATCGGATTAACACACCCTTCATTTTTGCTTGTTTCTTTTCATTTTTATCCTCCCTTTTAGATTTACGCCTTAACGTTTAAGCGCATAATTTATACTATACAATCGCGTTTTCACACGTTCCGCTCCGCTAGTTAGGTGCATTTTATCAGATCGAAATAATACCGGGCAGTCTTTAAACCTAATGATTTTCTGTAAGCCATTTTATATGAGTAATATACAATATCTATATAAATAAAGAAATAGAGCAATAGACGTCATCGACGGGGAATAAACGCATCAAGATATATACGAGTGCAGCACTATTATAGTGGCACAGTGCCACTGGCACTACCTACAAACTGCTGCAACAGCGATGTACAAACAGCACAGAGTGCATACGTATATGTTGGATAACAACTAAAAAGATGCTCAGGATAGTGTTCACCTAATTTAGTTTTAGCACTTCAACTACCTAACTAGTTCCAAAATTAATGGACAAAAAATATTATACTTGAATTTCGAAACTGTTTAAAATGAAATATGAATCAATGTCTTCAGATTATTATATTTTATTTGCTATTATCGCAATTAGTGCCAACATTTGTAAGCCGTTATTGTTGAAGGCAATTGGGCATGCGTACCAATCTGTAAATTGGTTATTATGAATGGATCTTATTTTATTAAGTCATAAACTCATAAAGTCATAACCAATTTATTGTAATGAATATATGTACGAAGTTATTCTATGTATCATTAAATTTTATATTATATTATTCATTGTTCAAATGACAAAAAAAAAATTAAAAATACTGAACCTACATAAAGTTTAGACAACTGTTGTCAGGAAAACTATATATATAAATAATAATAAAAAAAATGTTAAAAAAGAACATTATATTCAACATGTGTACATCATATAATATAACATACTTATATTACATTTCAATATTCAAGTCGTGTATACCTATATTTTGAAAAAAAATTGACACGTCAAATTGTATTACAACCTACTAAACCTAGGTACTTGAAAAAAAGTCCTGACCAATAGATACACGATATAAAAACCTTCCTCATATTTCATCTATATATAGTTAATTTTCTGCAGACTATCGCCAATCGCCCACTTTATCGTATACGAAAATAATTATTAACTATAACAAAATAAACAATTATTTCATTATTATAAGGTTGCTGCGCGAATATTATTATCATATAACCGACGATTTTTTTTTTAGAAAAATAACCGGGAAACCTCTTTAGATCGCGCCGCCATGTAAGTATAATATTATTATATACGAATATACGATGATTCGTCGTGCTCCTCGAATAATATATTATTATATTGCTCCTCCGAATATTATCCAAGTTAATTTACTTTAAATTTATACACATATATACACGTTTACAAGGTATATTATAAAGTAAACGCGAGTTATTCGTATATTATATTGTTCCAATTATTCGGTGCTCGTCGTATTTGTTCTCACAGCCGTTATATATAGATTCTAAGCTCTCCGGGGGATATTCGCGTACATGTATATACTGATAATATGTTATGTATATTATACACCGTGAAACATTTACCGCAAATCCGTCTTTTAACGATTTCCCGCAACTTAAGTAAGACGGAATCTATAATAATATATGTAAGTTGAGTGTGTCGTATTTGTCTAGTCGAATAGTAGGTATATAACATATTATGTACATAACATAACGTATATAAATACCTAATAAATGCTGCACGCGCGCCTCATCCGATGAGCAGTTATCACTCGGGGTTTCGTTATTCGGTTTGTTCTGCTTTTATTCAAACGGTTAAAAATTAAATAGATTTATATACACTCAAACGTAATCATTATTTTAACATATCATATAATACATACGATGACGTGTTTACTCGGCGCTGTAATGTATATAGATGTGTATATATATATTATATGAATAAATATAGGCACATATATTATATATAGGTACATCGTGTATTTCTATATAAGAAAGCTGTAATGTGCTATATTATGTTATATTGTATTTCAGTCGTCTCTGCAAAAAAGCGACAGTATTACCATCCGCTTGAACCAACAACAGCCGGTTTAATACAAGACACATCGTGTGTAGGTAGATACTTTGTATAGGTACGTATAATATAAGCACGCTTTCCCAAGCTCGCTAAATTAATACACATTTTCAAAAAAAGAAATGGTAAAATAAAATATTATTTGATTTCAGCATTCTTGTAACATAATATTATGATATAACAATGATACAAATTACAACTACCCACATATTGGTTACATCAATAAACTTACAAGCTCATAATATCAAAGTAAGGGTTGATCGAATTGAACGCATACCCATGTCCCAAACTTCTAATGCCCCATATCTGAATTCCTAATTCTATCAGAACGTAGTCTATTCGGCTCCCGTTTTTTATATACAGCTCCTGTTTTTCCTAAAATATGGCTCCTGTTTTACAAAAACAATTACCAAACAGCTCCCGTCAAAAAAGTTTTTACGAACAGCTAAATTTCCAACACAAATTCTTTCCTCCTTCATACAAACTTATAACTGTCTTAAAATATTTTAATGTTTTTTTTTTAATTTTAATGTTAAAAAAATAGAAAAATGTATAAATATAAAAATCATACATGGGTTAAGTTGAGTGAGCTCTTTTTCGACGGGAACCGTTTGGGAATAAGCAAACGATGGATGGTAGCCGTTTGGGATGCTCCGTTCTATCATATACTTAATGATTTTAATAAAACAAATTTACCGTCATTCATTGTTTCAATATTGTACCTAATCGCTACTATACTGTGTATGCTCTTCGATCTGTGTATGCTACCTACCCACATAAAACAAATTATTTTTATTTTTAAATTAAAATTTAATTTTAATTTTGAGATCTTTATGATCTAATTATTTAATTTTAAAATAATGCGAGCCAGGGTTCCCTAAAATTTTACAATTACCGGAAAATTTTAACATTATAAAATACTGCGGGAACGTAATAGTACTTACGTCTGAATCATTGAATGGTCTAAATGTTTTGGACATAATAGTACGTCTAGGGCAGTGAAATAGTTGAAATGGAAGATTTAGTGATTAAAAAGTGATAATTTTTAAAGAAAACCATTTCAATACGTTAAAACTATTTCATTACCTAGTAAATGAGTTTGATGGGTTTTAGAAGTGTCTTCTTTTAATTTGAAAGCATTGATAAACTGATTAAAAAATTATTAAGATTTTGTTAAAAACAGATATAATTTGAAAACTTTTCAAAACAATTGCTTAGTAAAAATCTTTATTAAATTTCCAATCTGTATAGATGGGCTGTGACAAACTTTTTTAGATTCTAATTGCAACAAAAAGTTTTATAAAATTAAAATTCCACATTAAAAATATATATACAGTTTTATCACTCTACTGCAAATCTAAAAACTAATAATACATTTAATTACTTATTAGCATATACTGCAGATAAAAAAAAAGCGAGAAAGTGGATGTCGCTCTGCTGAACAGTAGGTTACAAATGGGTCAGTGAATAATGGATTGTATTAAACTTAAATTCAATGATATAATATCATTGTATAAGAAAAACGATTTTGAGCGGATACGGTTCATCAGTCTGGATATTTTATATTGTTATTATTTATTATATCCTGTATAAATATTATAATATTATAATTTTTTATTCGTTTCTATGGTGATAAACAAAGCGTTAGAAATTGAAATCCCGTTTTTAGCGGTTATTTGTAATTTTCTGGTGGTTTTTCGCGTAGCATTAAATAACTATTGATAAAATCGAAAAATGACCTTCCTAAAGTACCATCTTGATACAATTTACTTAAAAATAAGGTACTATATGTTGAAATCGAAGCACTCCTTCTGGTAGAAATTTTGTATACAGGATAAAAAAAAACACCATTGTAAAACCACTAGCTTCCTCGCTCCGCTCAGAATTTAAGGAATGAAAAACAAATTATGTTTTTTTTTTTTTTGAGTTCCGCGATAATCGTCATAGTGTGCACACGTGCGGTACTCGCTTACCTGCGTTATCGCATCTTTTCGTCGTCACGAGTGTTATTTTATCGTTATGTCGCATATTAAATAAAACCCAATCATGTCTCATAATTACGCGTCCAAACGTCAGTTATCTTCGGCTTCGTCGCCTACGAAGCATGACAAAACAAACGGAAAAGTATTTATTACGCTCAACCAGTGGCGTATTTTCAATTTTTTTCTGGTGGTGGTCCAATAATTCCAACATAATATAGATAGGTAGGTACTGATATAAAGAAATAGTTTTTAATAGATTATAAGAATAAAAAATAGATTTTTATTATATTTTATAATTTTAAAGTACAAAATCTAAGCGTCTTTTTTTTTTACAAAGTTCATCTAAAATGTCTTTTGGTAAGAGAGAATCTTTTCTATAAATGGACATCATAGCCAATCCATTAAGTCTATCCTAGAAAAAAAAAACATAAATCTTACACAAATAAAAAAATAATATTTTACTGAATAAAATATTAATACTTACTTCAGAAATAGTATTACGTAAGTACGTTTTTATTAACTTTAATTTCGAAAATGTTCTTTCATTTGACGCAGTCGATACAGGGAGTGTTGCTAAAATTTGAAGCAAATTGAATATACTAGGGTACATGTCTTTATTGCATATATTCAATGCATCAATTGCATTATTCGGCTTGTCGCTCATGTTACTTAATTTTCTTTGCCATAACTTGAACTCTTCAAGTATAACTGATGTAGGTGAATTGAATTCTTCTTTGTATGTATCAATTAATTTATAAAATCACCTTCACTTCCTTTTGTGTCGAAAAGTGATTGAAAGCCATTTAAAATAGTTTTATGGTCAATAAATCTAGTTTTGAGCTGATTAATAAATGAGTCAATATATGGAATAAATATGGATATGCGATAGTACTTTTCGGGGTCGTCAGTTTTAATATTCATTCTATTTTTTTGAACATTAGATATTCTTGGTATCTTTAAAGGTGATTCAAATTTGTTGGCAATATTTTTTGATTTTATAAAAATTTCATGAAACTCACTATCAGCGTTTTCCCTAAATACATTTAGTTCGTCCGATGTATCTTGAGCCAAACTCATGGTCATCTTCAGATCAATATTGATCTTTTGAAATTATTTCGACAGTGGTAGTCCAAATCCAAATACTTTTGATGTTACATGCAATACTATAATAAATTCTGATTGTAAAATCGAACTTCTTAAACTTTGCGTCTTATGAGAGGTGTCAGATGTATCATTCCATTCAGAAATTATATCAAGAGCTTCTACAACACTTTCAAATAGTTCCAAAAAATCATTTATTGAATGATATCTCTCTATCCACCGAGTTTCACAACTTCTTTTTAATGATCTTTTTGATAACACATTTTCCGATTGTTCAATAGCTAGTGAAAGCACAGCTTTACGTTTAGGAAATATAAAAAAATTCCAAAGTTTTCCAACAATTCCTAAACAATTTCGTATACTTTGAATACCACATGATGAAGAGACAGCAAGGTTGAGAGAATGGGCAGAACAATGAATATAAACGGCTAGTGGATGAGCTTGTTTATATGATATTGAACACCATTATATTTACCCGACATTGCAGCTGCTCCATCAAAACCTTGCCCACGTAGATACTGTGTTTCGATTCCAAAATGTTTTAAGTTGTCCAGTATTAAGGTAGCTAATCCTTTGCCAGTCAAATCAGCTGTCGGAACAAACTGTAAAAAATCTTCATGCAATGTACATGTTTCACGATTTACATAGCGCGCACAAATGGAAACTTGTTCAATTCCAGCTATGTCAGCTGTTTCGTCCAGAAGGACAGTAAAGCATTTTGCTTTATTTACTCTATTAACAATCTTAGAAAGTAAAACAGAATTACAAGCATTAATTATGGCATTTTGACTAGTGGGACTAATGTATTTAATACGACCTGGACTTTCAAGGAATTTTTTTAAATTGGCATCACCAAGTGCTCGATACTTTAAAATATTACGAAAATTTCCATCATTTTCTCTGGGTTCCGAATTTTCTACTTCAATTTTACCAGAATCACGATGGCCTCTGATTGACAAGTTTTGCTGTCCGCATAAAAATATAGCTTCTATTATTGGAATAATGTTTTTTCTATTTTCTATTACTTGTTTTGCATGACAAGAATCCAATTGGTTTTCAATAGATAATGACGGATTTTTTTTTATATTAAGGTAATTATCAGTGTCTGATAAACATTTTAAATGATATTGTAGACTGGAATGGTTTCTAAAAGTTTCAGTTGCGTGTTTTCAATTACGAAATGGTTTTTTGACTAAAGCACCAAGTGGTTGGGAATAGGTTCCTGCTTCGTTATTAGCAAATGGAACACAAAATTTACAAAACGCTCCATCAAACTTTAAGGAATACGCTAGCCAAGTAAATTTAGACAACCATGAAAATTGAAATCTTAAATTTTTTTTACAACTCACAGTTACTGGAAATTGAAAATTGTTTTCGGGTTTCCAGATTTGCTGAAGAATTTCTTCAATTCCTGGCGATAAGAATGTTTTGACTGTTTCGAGAATTATTGATGTTCATCTAATATGGGTATTTTATAAAGTGGTAATACATACAATACAAGGAAAAGTTTAATTACGCGTGGCGGCGGGTTTTTGATCGTTCGACTGTTGACTAATTTTAAACTATATTTCATATAAATATTTTGTTCACGGGAAAAAACCATGTCCACGCGTGCTTACATAAATCGGGGTCTGCAAATATGTAAGAATTTTTTTTTTTTTTGGAGAGATTCTGGGG
>NC_042494.1:120852866-120864804 GCF_005508785.2 Acyrthosiphon pisum
CAATGGACAAAGTATATGAATATGTCAGGCCTTAAAATTCCGCAATGAAGCAACCGGGCATGTGTGCGCATCAGTAAAAGTGGTACTGTTACCTCTTCCAACTCCACCGGAACCCTTTAAAATCTCTTCTTGCTGGTCATTTGGGGCAACCAAAATTTGCGATACCAAACGTAATGGACGTAATTTTGAAACCACATTTAAAATACAAGGCCAAGTGTATCATATGATTGGGTCGTTGTTGCCGATGCCTAATAATGACCCAAAGTTTCAATAAAGAACTTTGTAATTTACTCATTCATTGCAGACTATGTTCTATCCTTAATCCTGTGGGTTATTATTAGTGACTATACGTGAACATTAATATTACTGTATGTTTACTATACGCTATGATCTCCGAAACCACTAATAAACTACAAATAAAAAAAAATGTCTAATACATAATAACAATAATACACGGCCTACGAAAATGCAAAAAAACAAACTAATACGCGGGCAACGCCGTGTCGGGACAGCTAGTATATATATATATGATTTAACGTATGTAACTACAAAACAGCTATCGATCTATTTTCATTTTGTAATAATATTCTTATATAAATGTCTCACCATTTCATATTTAATTCACTATCTAATATTTTAATTTATTTGCCTTTTGTTATCATGTATCATGTAATGTACAGTCTATCGGTTAGACTACTGTATCTTATCTTAATTTGTAACCTTTGCATCCTATATTATTAATTAATTGTTGAACTGTAATAGTTATTACTAAAAGTTTTAAAATTAAAAATAATAATGTTTTTTTTATATATATAATTATATTATAATAATATTATATAATTTGACACTCTTATCACTCCTATTATTATACAAAACTAAACCATATTAACATATTTTAAATATGTTAGAAATTGGATATTAGTATATTACTTAGCTTGACAATTTTTTTTTTAAATACTGCACTAAGGCAGTTTATAAACATTTTTTCATGTATCAAACTATCTTCGTTTATGTATTGTGAATAATTTTAGAAATATTTACCTAACATAATATAATAAAAAAAAAAACAGTTATGGTAAATTAAGGAAGACAAATATTTTGTTTTAATTAAAATCACAAAATAATCTAGTAAATTAAATATATAGTAGAAGAAATATAAACTCTCATAATAGTTAAAATTATTGACCAACGTGAATACTGAATTTTAAATACAGCAAATTTATGATTATTTTATGAACCATTAGAAATATGTAAGCGATATTCTATTCGAAATATAAATATCACACGTAAGTATACTTTTTCTCACTCACTAACTGGTCAGCAGTATTGGGAACATAGATATAAATAAAATAGAGTGAAGTTTGCTGGAATGGGGAAAATAGAAATACTGTTTTTTATTATATAATTCATTGACCGTATTACACAGTTGCCTGCCCGGAGAGCGATATA
The DNA here is from genome assembly GCF_005508785.2 of Acyrthosiphon pisum. Taxonomy (NCBI): domain Eukaryota; kingdom Metazoa; phylum Arthropoda; class Insecta; order Hemiptera; family Aphididae; genus Acyrthosiphon; species Acyrthosiphon pisum. The sequence goes on from NC_042494.1 coordinate 120,854,316, forward strand.
CCGCCCGTGGTAAGCACACTGCCGGTCAGACGTTTTAAATTATTCGGCACGGTATATTACTGAATAAATCGAGTGAGTTGATTATTTATAAATTATATTAGTATAACAAGGCAGGGTGGTTTTGTTTTTAATAAATGTTATCATTCCACCCGTAGGTAAATTATATACCACAGACGATTGATGCCTAATCGCCGTAGTACCAAATAATATTATATACGAAGTGACATCATTTTCATCCGACGTGTGATAAAACTTGTTTTCTTTGTATAATATTATATATATACTACATAGAAATTATATTTTTTTTTTCTGAGAGTATGTAATATTCTGTATAGGTATATACATACGCTTTACATAGTGTGAGAGAGAGAGAGATAGTAGATCCCCTCGATTCGCCCGTAGAATTTCGATTCGACTTCGTTCAATGCCAATGATGGTTTTGGCTGAAAACTTTTGACACTCGTCGCGCCCTCGAAAAATCACCGGAATGTCCATTGCGAATACAAATCAGTTTGCTTCGTGTGTTCTCGACCCCGTGGGTTTCATTAGTTTAAAAAATTGCAGCGTCAACTTCGTGATATTCAAATCATTCGATTTTCCAGCTACAGTATCATAGTGACACTATGTTAAACGATTTTATACTCATGAATTAGAATTATAAGTGAGGTGTAGAAGTTTATAATCTACATACGTGTATAAGCCAAATACCACTCACTCGTTCATCGTTAAATCTCAAAAAATACAAAACGTATTTAATTGAAATTTGGAATAGTGGTTCATCCAATGATCTAGATGTGGGTACTAAAAGAAAGGATTTTCCGATATTCACATTTTAAAGAGGTGGTCAAGCAGGGATCTTGAGATTCACGGTGGAAATAAAAAATTGTATTTGTTTATACATTATAAATGGTTGCCATTGGTTACTTGGGCAGATCAGGTACAAGCATGTATCAAATTGTCACGCTTATGGCCTCGAATAAAAAACATATATAAATATATAGTATATACATATTTTATTATTATTAGCTATTAGTACAGGACTACGACAGCTCTTAAAATCGTATAATGTATAATATAATGTTTATTTGAGTTTGTTTCATAATTTATTTCAGCTTTGAGCAAGTTTAGTCGATTAATGATACCTAATCGAGATCTCTCGAGAGCTTTATAATAATATATATTATATAGCTTCAGAGCCATACTGTTATATGGTTTTGTGCCCGGAGCAACTATGCATGTATAAAACATTCGTCCCCCAAGTTTTATGATATATTATATTCTATACTATAATATACTATATTAGTACCTATAGCCAGTAATTTGATGTATAGGTACTTGACACTTTGTACCTAGGTCATGTTTACGTTGTTGTCCATGGTGATCATGGTGTATGCATGCAGAAAAATAACAGTAGAATATTGACGTGAAACTCGATTTCTTAACCTATCAACTCATAGGCGCAAATAGGGGGGGGCTTTAGGGGCTAAGCCCTCCCAAACATGTCCATAGCCCTCCCAAACATTTCCTTCATTTTGTTTTAAGCTTATTCAATATTATCAAAGTAAGGCCCTATTAGCCCTATTAGCCCCCCCAAATCTCAAACGCTATTTACGCCTATGCCTATCATACTTGACCATCTCGCAGTGTTAACATCCTGGTCCATTTATATGACCTCCCTAAATTTGAGTTTTCAAATTCTGTTTGAGCAGATCGTTTGTGCGTCATTTGCGCACGAATATGCAGCCAGTCCAGTAGTTTGTGCAAACAACTTGTGGAGATTATCCATAAAATAAAATCGAGGGAGGGGGTAAAGAAATTGTACCTTCCATTATACAATTTTCGTTTTATGATTTGTTGGATCGTTTGTATATCGTTTATGCACGAAGTCATGGTCGATTGTGCACAATTATTTCTTGAAATATATAGTAAAACCAAATCTGCTGTATTCGTGCAACCATCCCGTTTTATATTTTTTGTCGATCACCTCGTGGTACCGAGCAGTCAGGTTAATTTTCAAAACAAATGGTTTAAACAACAATATTTTGTTTTTGCTCGCGACTAACTGCAGAAATCATTATAAGTTATGAATGCCAATTCATAACCAATACACGCATGTTGCGACAGAGATTTTTTCGGTTCACCTGAGAATTATTTGCTACAGCTACAGTACCTTTTAATGTATAGCCGATATGGTAAGCGCACACGTTAAGCATTAGTAATATGAATTTATCATAATACGAAATGAATATGCAAATATATTGATCCATATTTTGACATGGAATAGAATAGTGTTTTATTTCGGTCTCTTGGGTAAGTTACTTTTGAATTTTCATAAGTAATACAATTACTTCACCGCAGTTTTATTTACGTAGGTACATGGACAAAATGTAATGGTATTTCCTTTTTCGTTAATCGGATAAAATTGCAACGAAATAAATGACTCTACTTCTCAATAAAGAAAATAAACGAAATTAAATGTGGCAAAAAACGTTGGCATACCCTCTATACAATAATAGATGTAGGCATATAACCGATATAAGTATAGGTATATAGGAATATAAGTATTATACCGAATGGTATCTTCAGCAAACACATTGTCAGTGCCGTATACAATATAATGTAATACAACCTCAAGTCCAGGATTGACCATAGGCCGTCTTTATGATAGTTTAAACAATACATACAAATATATCACTAGCCATATTAAATAAAGTAAGTATATACTATTTTCGTTCAACCTTTTTTTTTATAATACGATCAAATATTTCTACTGCAGGGTCCTTAGTACCATTATAGTACTACAAACATGAAAGACTTTTCAATCGAGAATTGTATACATTTTTTTTTTCAAAATGTATACCACAATGTCTCAATATCACCGCCCTTGATAGTCTACAGTAGCGCAACCAGGAAAAATTCAAGGGGGGGGGGGGGTCCAAAAAAATGTATTTAACTACTATTTGTCTGTCCTTTTCCTGAGTATATACATACATTTCATTTCTTAATAAACACAATTGGCCGGGATTAAGACAAATAAAAAAAAAGGTGGGCAAGTGGATGTTGCTCTGCTGTATAGTAGGTTACAAGTGGTTCACTGTATAATGGATGGTATTAAATTTAAATTCAATGATATAATATCATTAAATATAATTTAAGAAAAACGATTCTGAGCGGAGACTGAATCTAGGTATAAGATATATTATATACTTATCTATGGTATTAAAAAAAAAATTGACCTATAATAAATTCCAAATTAATCATATCACAATATCCATTAGGTACTTAAAACGCCCTATACATCAACAACAAACCGTGATACTATCATAGATATATGATAGTATACTTTAGAAGTTTCAAGTACCCACGAATAATATTATACAATCACAACAAAATAACTAAAATAGTTATTCTAGGTTTTTTAATATGTTATTCCGCCAAATTTGAACTTAAAATGAGTATAAAAATAAACTGTGCTTATGTATTTTTCTGATTTTTTGATAACAGAATTAATTACTTACGAGAAATTTTGTTTTAAATTTTCAATCCTTAGATATAAAAGTTGAACATTTTATAAATTTTTAACTACAAAATAATTATTCAATTTTAAATTTGATAAATCTTGTAAATTTTTGAACTTTAAATGCTAATAAAAAAAAACTGTGACTAAGGAGTTTTAATATTTTTCAAATGTCATTGTAAAAATATAGTAGGAGCCTTGTATTAAATTTTCAAGTATTTTTACTCAACAAATAAAGTTTTATTGACATTCATAGAAAAAAAACTAATATACTGATCTATATTGGAAACTGAAAATGTCCCTAAATAGTTCAAAACATATCAAAATATTTTAAAAATTTTATCATATATAGAAAATGGAAATATAAACAACCAGTGAAAATGTCATGTATCTACGGTCATTTGTTTTAAAGTTACACCAAAAACCAAAATCAATTTTCTCGATAACAGATTTTGCGTGAAAATTCCCGTTTTTCCTTAATTTTTCTTTTGTTTTTCACGGCGCTTTTGAAAACTACTGGAAAAATTTTACTTTTGACCCCCCAAAGTACCAACTAGATTCACTTTCCTATCAGAAAAGATACTTGATGAAAATTGAAGCACTTTTACTGTCCTAAATGGTGATGACAGACACAAAAAAAAATAATAAAAAAAAACACATCATTGTTAAATCAATAGATTCATTGTTTCACTCAGAGTCTAAATAACACACAATTATATTATTTACATTTTTTAATTTATATTTACAATGTATGTCAATTAATTATTATCAGATTTGACGTGTTATCAACAAAATACCTAATGTCCAAATCTAATCTAATAACTAATAAGTAATAATCAAACTAATCAATAAATTTCGATGAACATTTCACAGAAACTTTTGAAAATAAAAATAAAACTACGACATAACCCAATGGGTGGGAGAGGGGTCTGGACCCGGGGTCCACCCCCCTGGGTTTGCAACTGTTGATAGTTGATAATAACGTTATCGTTAGTCTATATATTAAAGTCACATAACACATAAACAGCACATCAACACGAGTTGAAAGCTTAAGACTTAAATGTATAAGCGTATTTTATTACAATCAAATATATTTAGTAATAAAGTTCCTAATTTTGATGTAATATAATTTATTTGTGTATGATTTTTATGTATAAATGTCAAAAATTTTCTCATTGTCAAGATAATTATTTTTTTTTTATTTTTTAATTAACTAACCCACGGCAACTTAGGCCATTGAGTGGTTTTTAACTGTGGGGGAGGGTACCTACTATAGATTTAAACACATAGGTTTGTTAGTTTGGCAGATTTTTTTTAGAGGGCACCCGTAGGTATCTGCCTACATTTAACATAAGGTAGGTATATTATAGCCCGTATATTTAAATAAATAAATAAATAAATTATGATTAAGCGCATATGTCTCAGGTTTATACTCGGTGCCTAAAATTGTTCGAATTCTATACTGAACATGCTGCAGGTATAGGTAAGGCTCTACATAGAATGGGTATGCTATGCCACCATTTTGCGACTCATGTATCAATGATAAAATTATAAAATAAAGGGGGAGAAATTCAAATTCACATAACATTATTAGTCGCAAAATGGCAGCGTAGCATACCTGTATCTATAGTGCCCTAGTATAGGTAACTGAAATATATGACAATATGACATACATTGTACATTTATAATAAGAGTATAGTAATATACACGTTATATGCTTCAATAAAATTTGGACAACAACAGTTGTACATATCCAAATGCCCAAATCAAATTCCAGTAGACCATTTTGACCATTATACTATAGTCAACGATCTGATGAACTGTCGTTTTTTTTTCGGATCTTCGTTATAGGATGTGATCCGAAAATACGAGTACATACGGATCAGCGGCTATGATATTATATACGAAGACGGTTTCCAAAACATGAATTTGAGCAATGGAGATGTACCTACCTACATCATTCTTCATAGCTCTCAATGGCGTATATAGAGGGTGGGCCTAGTGGGCTGCAGCCCCCCCCCCCTCCCCCGAAATTACAGTATTTTTAAATAGAACAACAATATATTTCTAAGTAATAGATCACTTGCTAGTTTCTATCTACTATAGCTCATCTCAAAAATTATTTCTATATACGACACTGCTGTCAATGCCCGAGTGGGGGATGGCGGCACTTCTCTCCGGACACCGTGACTTGCCCGAAGACAAGATAATTATTATAAGTCAGTAATAAGCTTTGAAATGTAAAAGTTGTATTATGAAAGTATTAGTACATCACGACTTCGCATGGTTTCACAACAATTAAAAAAAAAAACCGTTTGTGAGCAATCTAGTAAGTAATCATATTTTATTTCCAAAATATATTATAACAGAAGTTTAAAAACTGTACACAAATACAAAATATGTTTATGGTGTAAGTACATATAGCCTACAGTACATATATACCTACTCTACTTTCCTATCATAAATAATTGAGTATACCTTGAACAAATGGTTTATAGTTCAAATACATTAAGCTCCGTGTCGAACATTATAACACTATATGAAAAATAATGAGCAAACCTTCTAGAAAATCTTTCTACCGTACTTCACATTTTCACACATTTGCATTGTCTAAGTATATGGTAAACATATAGTGCGTTGAGTAAATAATACATACAACTATAATACAAATAAATAACACGAAACTGCTCCTAGACACACGCACTTCACGAACAAGCCGAGAAACAATAGGCACACCTAGCCGAGTGTTACAAAAGGCGACGATTATGTAGACGAAGAAAATAATGATAAAAATAACAACGATAAATGCGTTCTTTTAATGTCAATTCCTGCCGTATTGTCGTTGGCATTAAAAATAAATAAAACACGAACGAATGAAAAATAATATTATATTATTTTTACTATATTATGATTTGAATATAATTCCTAAATCAATTTTAATGAGATTATTCAAAATAAAACTTGTGCCTAACGTTAAACCTAATTAACCTAACATAACGTTAAACTAAATTGACACGAAATACTTCTATGCCATTCACTTGTAATTGCTCAGGAAAAACTACACATCGGGCACTACATATATATAACTATACATTATATATGTGCCTGCGTGTGAGTGACAACAACAATCAAATACAACCACCATCCACAAATCAAACTACGCATAAGTTGCGACGACGACGACATACTCACGGTCGATTTTAAGACTTACGAGTGTTACACGGCAAGGAGACGAACGCAGCGGAATATGACGGTGATAAAAATATTTTAATTTATTTTATATACAATGTATTATAAAAACAGATGTGTAAATATACATCGCGCACCCACGCACGTATAATTGTAACGGAAAACTGAAAATGCCTTGTAAATATCATAAGGAATTATGCATGAAACTTATCTTTGCGCCACCGAGTTACGCTCGTTTTAATTATACCAGGCGTCGGAATACATTATTGCTTTGCAGAAACATAATATATTAAATTCTAAGTTATTATATCATATATACAACAGTCAGTTCGTAGAAGTAACTTGACGGTGGATCTATTAAAAAGTGACACAGATATCAGCCAAATAAAATAAAAATGAAATGAAACCTTTCCCCTGATCAATGGACCGGAATGACATACGATTCGGAGCGTATAAAAATATCAAGTTTTTCAGTGGAAATGTCGAGAATTCAACAATAATTGTGACGGCGGTGATAGGGGGATGGAAGTGATGAATTCAGCGAAATCAAAAGAGTGAGTTTGAAATAGGACGGAAACGGAAGACGCATCATCGTTGTAATCACAGCAGTAATCATATCACTTCTCTTCGCGTATGAATTAATAGCGTCTGCTGCAGATAGGTACCTACGAACTGGTAGTTCAGGCCCTAACCACTGACCCCCCCAATTAATTGACTACTGAGCATCCGCCACCACACGTAAAGTTGTTTCCAGTAATAATTAAAAAATTCCGATTTCCCAGAGGATAGTATTTTCGCAAAATACAAATATAATTTTAATTTGAAAGTCTATAATTAATATAGGCGCAAATAGGGGGGGGGGCTTTAGGGGCTAAGCCCCCCAAAAATGTCCAAACCCCTCAAAAACATTTCCTACATTTCGTTTTAAGCGTATTCAATATTATCAAAGTAAGGCCCTATTAGCTCTATTAGCCCTATTAGCCCCCCCCCCAAATCTCAAACGCTATTTGCGCCTATGATGATTAATAATCTATACTATAGTATAATTTATACATTCTACAATCAATAAAACTACACTATGATATTAAAAATGTTCCGTTATTTAACATTGCAATCGTTTGTTTGTTTTAATATTAAATTAAAAATGCTGTAGCTTAAACAATAATGTGAAATATTATGTAGAATGCAAGTCTTATTAACACCTAGTAAGTACTGACTGAGTAAGTACCAAAACCACCTGAGGGATGAATGATTAAGTTTTCAAAATGTAATATTCAATAACTCGTACACAAATGTGAGTGGCTTTACGCTTAACTGTTTTTTTAATAATTCCAAAATTTCAATGATAATCATCATGGTCGTCAATACATTTAAGTAAAACAATTTTGAATTTAAAATATTGATTGATCCTTACTAAACTTATACGAATTAATTTTAATTTTTACCGGGGTTTATTAATTATTACGCTGTAAAACTATCAATCTTTCTCAAACCTCATTATAATATACTTCTTCGCTTCACGAAGGTTGTCCATCAATAGAAAACCCGACAATTAAAAACATTTTCGGAGTTTTTCGTTATGAGCATATTTTTATATAACACGCCAAAGTTTAACAAATAGCGAATAGCTATAATTTATTTATTTATAAAAATGTTTAATAGTGATTTTTATCCGTACATTATATAAGTTACCTTTATTATACTTTTTATTCAAACCAGAAAACACTACTATTATTTATCATATACATAAAAAAACAGCGACGGAGTCATTTTATTTTAAGTCAATAACTCTTTTCCAATTATTTGCGACAAAATATATTTTTTTTTATTGAAAGGAAAAAAGGCTTCAACATCAGATGTATTAGCCTTGTGTACACTGTAGATGTTACATTATGTGAGTTACATTAATAATTATAAATTTCAAATATTACAATATAGTCTTAATTAAAATATGAATACATGTTAGTCAAAGATTGTTTACAATGTTAATTTGTGTAAGGACATTTAAAATTGTTATGGTGTTGTCTTCGTGGAGAGCTTAATCTAAGAGCTTTTAAGTTTTTTTAAATGTTGGGTCCATTTTAATTCACTATTGAAGATCATTCCTAATATGCGTAAAGATTTTCAGAAGGGTATTTCAAAGTTATTAAGGAAGATCAATAAGTTCTTGATGTATAATGTATCGGTAGAGTTCCCAATTGAGATTTTTTAAGTTCCAACGGACAAGTGGGGCTATTGGGATAATTTGATCTATGATTTTTATAGAAATTGGCGAATATTGGTCCTATTTTGTTCATGTAATTCAATATATTTTTTCAACTTCTAAGTTTCCCAACATTTTTGTACAAACTTTTGTTTTTCTTCAGTTTCTTTTTTAAATTTATTAGTTATTTTTCTCTCAATGCTACTTATTTTTAAATTGGTCTCCGTTTGAATTTCAATCAATACGTTTGTAACATTTTGATGTTGTTTATACAATTTTTGGTTATAATTTGAATGGAAAGATTCCGGTCCATTAATTGTTCTTAAGTATGTTTTGGGCTCTTCAGCCGAAACAAGAGATGAAAATTGTGAATCTTCAGATATATAATTGTCAAGTATATAATCAGTAAAGTCTAACACATCGGGCGGTGCTATAGACATAAGCTCAACAAAACCACATTCAACTTCATCAGACGATAAAAAACTCAAGCCAAATTTTGAAGCCAAATCCGAGTATCTGTTTTCTTGGAGTAATGTTTCAACAAATGTTTGCAACTTTGTATCTTATACGAAACCAGTGGCGGATCTATGGGGGGCGACGTGACGATCGCCCCCCCCCCCTTGGGCTTTTTTTTATTACAGATTTATTTAATATTTTTGATATATAGATTTACATATTACACAATAAATTTTTATAAATTAATAATTATTAATTATTATTATCTTTGTCTAGCATGTTTCATGATAACAATGATAACAATGTTATCAGACAATGACAAATTTATTTATACCATAGATTTATATTATTAATAATATATAATAATATAATTTAATATTATATATCTATGATTTATACATAGAAATTATCTGTGATGGTGTGATTATTTTTCTCACTTTTATGTTTATAATATTTGTAATTAGTAATTACTGTTTGGAGATTTTTATAAATATTTCGGTTTTGTTTTAATTTGTTAATTTGTTAAATTCATCGATCAGTATGAAACGAATAAGTGATTATTTTCATAGTGACAAGGATTCACACAGTTCGCAAAAAAAAACAAAAATTGAAAATACCGATACTGGTAAGCACTATGGTAGTATGATATTTAACTTTAAATTATTAACAGTTTACCTATTTGTAAATTTGAAATTTGAATAGACGTCTAGTTTATAAGTTAAATTAAAAAATAAAAAAATAGTAAAAATTACAATTTAGTAATTAACAATGTATTTTAATTTTTAGTAACATTAAATAAAAGTGGTGAAGAAGAGGTACTGCTGGTTAAAGAGCATGAACCTACTGATAAGAATCTCTGGTATAATGTATTGCTCAATTTAATTTACTACTTACTGACTAATAATGCATTTTAATTTTTAGTAACATTAAATAAAAGTGGTGAAGAAGAGGTACTGCTGGTTAAAGAGCATGAACCTACTGGTAAGTATCTGGTATAATGTACTGCTCAATTTAATTTACTATTTAGTGACTAATAATGCATTTTAATTTTTAGTAACATTAAATAAAAGTGGTGAAGAAGAAGTATTGCCTGCAAAAGAACTTGCATCTATTGGTGAGTATCT
>NC_042494.1:120866924-120879468 GCF_005508785.2 Acyrthosiphon pisum
TTTTTTCAAGAGGTCAATAGTGACTTATTAAATTCAGAACTTGAGTTATGGATACAAAAATGGAAAAAATCAGAGTTAAAAGGTAGGTAACAATTAAAAATGAATGTTAAGTTTTAAAAAATATTTAGCTTTTCAATTTATTTATTTTGTACATTTTAGGTGATATATTACCAAAAAATGTTTTTGATACTTTGGATGCATGTTGTGGGATAATCTTCCCAACAATTAAATCCTTGCTAGTTTGCAAATTAGTACTGCTTCCGCTGAACGCAGCTTTTCCACTTTGCGCAGGTCAGATAACTTATGATAAAAATAAAAATTTTGCTTTTTTAATTTAAGATGAAAATATCTGCATCTAAATTCCAAAATGCTTTGCATGTTTGCTTATTTATTATTTTTTTTAATTTGTAGATTAAAAACATGGTTGAGATCGCGAATGGGCGAACATAGGCTGACTGGCTTGGCTTTATTGCACACGCATAAAGATATTATTGTAAACATAGAAGAAGTAATTAATAGATTTGCAAATGAAAAAAAAAGAAACGTTAAGTTATTATTATAATTATACCTATTTTTGAATAATACATTGTTATAGCTATTTAAAACAAATAAAGGTACCTACAATTAATTTTAAGTGTTGTACTTCTTTTTCCATAAATTGCTTAAACTACGGTCAAGTCTTCATTGCCGGGGCAAAAGCAGGAAATGCTTTTTTTGGTGTGTGGGGGGGGGGGGGGGGTTGAAAAAATGTATACTGATCATTTTATAGTATACGAATTATAAAATTTTATCCGGATTGATATACGGATTTCTGCTGGTGGTGACCCCCTCCACCCACCAGGTTTGACCATGCTCAATGTACTTGTATATTACTCATGGATATTCCTATTTGGAATTCGCCCCCCCCCCTTTAACCAAGCTTCAGATCCGCCCCTGTACGAAACCAACTTTTGTATAAGTGAAATCGGCAACCAATTATTCGATAATTGGGGAAAATATATTTGGCCAAAATATAAGCTGATTTTTCAAAATCCAAGTTTTAAATTTACCTTCTAAACTTTGACCAAGAAGCTCTAGACATAAATTCTTAATTGTAGTCCAAAATGTTTAATACATTTTGCTTGATTTTGATTTTAAAAATACATAAATTACCGGTACATAAAATTCATTTTTCCAAACATGCACAGTGTACATTTGTAAAAAAAAGTCGGTGCGTACGAAAATGTACCATCTGCAAAACATGAATTGATTCACAAAGTAATTTTAAATTAAAAATATACTTACAAAATGGAATGGTATCAGTTGTTTTCATGTAACAAAACTGTTCTCCATTACTTAGTTTTAATTCTTTGCTATGGTTATATACATTTGTTCAATAGCTTCCACGATATTTTTTTACTTTTTCATTCTAGCTTCATACATAGATTTTCTTAAGAGATGAATGAGGTGTATCAACAGTCGTCTGTAATGTTTGTCTTATAATTTTATTAGGTTTAATAAAAATATCTGAAGTAGCTTTTCTTTTTAATGAATGTTAATTTTTGAAGATTAATAATATTGTTTGAAATAGGTAGATGATTGTGCTCATTATTATTATTATTATTTTCTCAATATATTTACAAATTACTGTACTTGATTTACAATATTATGATCAGTACATCTAAAATAAATGTTCTCGTCTTTCATTTCCCAACTTTTGCTAAATTTATAGCCGTCAATTACAACACATAAATAACCTTTTCGAGTTCCAAATTTGTCATCGATTTTCAATTCCATGTTATTGAAAACAAAATATTATAAAACACGTTGAAAACAAAACTTTACTAAAGTGCTCAATGTTAAAACACGTTGTCCGTACACGAGAGCTCAATACACTGCAATGATCATAAATTATGAGGTGGAGAGTAGTATAGGGTTCTAGATTGCGATGTGTAAGGTACGATTGGTCGTTGAGGTGGAGGGAACACCGATATTACGTTAGGTGCCTTGCACTACTATGTTTTTGGTTGATTGTTGAATCGATGCGGTTTTGTGTGATGGTTTGTTTATTTTGGTTTTAAGTGTGGAATTGGTTGTATTTGAGATGGATGTATATGAACGCGTGGGGTTTTTGGGCGAAATTCCCGTAGGGTTTCTATTAATTTCGTGAATATAGGCGGTTGGGTATTATATTAATTAAAACCTATTACCGTTCCGACTGTCGCCGTGTTTTCTGTGCTATCGAAAAGCTATAAAACGAACAGTGTGATAAGAACACGTGTTGCATGGTCAGCTGTTGAACACAAACTGAAAATATATTATTAAAGTTAAATAATTTAATTGTTTAATTGATTATTTTTAATTGACAATATTTATTATATTTATAATACTTTTTACCTATATCAATCGACAATCATGAGTAAAATAAAACTGCATGATTTTTAGTTCAAGAATGAACCTAGAAAGGGCCAAAGGGGTGTAAATGTAAATTCCACCGAACTACTGGTAGTCGATTTTAGGGTCGGCTTCATAACATGTAAATTTCGCCGGTATAATTTTTTTTACCTGCAAAAATTAGTTTAAACGCCACTGATACTAAATTAATGTGTTATTATAAAAATAAGAAATAAAATCCAAATTATTGTTATGCACGATAAATTATACATAAAATAAGCATATATATAGTATATACAATATATATTATACGCAGGTATGACTAAAATCAGCTATAGTATTTTATAGGTGGGTACTAAATAATATTATAAAACAGAATAGTCTGTATGTTTGAACGTACTAATATCAAAAACTACTTGACCAATCTCAATGAAAGTTATATCAATAGATTCCTTGAAACTATGATGATTTTTCTAGTTCCTTTTTTCAACCTTTTTTGGTTGCTAAATGGTGGGTCACGCGTGCATTTTTTTGGCTCACAAAATTGAATAGTTTTTAGTTTAAATTATATAGGGTTTCCATTAGTCACAGAAATAATATAAAAAAAATATATGGCATAGACTAACCGAAATGCCATACTTTTCTATGGGATTTTTAAAACAAAATAAAATAATATTTCATACATTGGTTGTGATTAAATTTATCAAAAATGCAATGTTAATATGTTTTTATGTTTTAACTTGTAGACTCAAAAACTAGGACGATTGGGTTTAGGTATAGTTTCAAAAATATAGTAACGCCCTGTATACGTTTTATTAGAACGGAAGGTTAACTTTACAAAAATGTATTAGGTACCTTGTATAATATTAATTTTAATATTAAAATATTTCGAAAGAAAATGTGTATCATTATAATTAAATTAAGTTTTTACTTGAAATTTAAAAATAATATCAGCGAAGTTTACTTCTATTTCACAGATCAAAATTTAGTACCAATAGAATTTACATGTTTTTTAAAGTGGTAACAGTGAAATCTGGTAATATTCTATGTTTGAGAGGTTTATAATATTTAGGCAATCTAATCAAAAATACGCATATTCTCAATGTGCAGAACAACTACTAGAAAAGTGCATAGTTAAGAAAATGTAGGTGAGCTGAGTAGAGAGTACTAGGTGTCTAGATCCAAGATGTGAGTTGTTTAGATATTTCCTAATCTACTACTGTATTATATTATGAGATTCTATACTCTTGACCCCATTCAAGATCCGTAAAATATGACAATTCTTATATTTATGTTTCATTTTGTAGTTTTTTTACATCAAAATGTTAAACAAATTGTATAGATGATTTTATCATATATGGGATTATATCATATTATACTCTGTTACAATAATAATAAAAACTGATGATCCTTTTGATGCTAATGACCTTTTAAGTATTATTTGGTATTAATGATAAAAATACATAAAATACTCCAGTTTAATAGGTAAATACCTTTTTAAAGTTTTACATCTATTTAACGTTTACAAGTGCAATACAAAGGTACCACCCAAAATATGGTAGGTTACACAAAAAAAAATACTTCACATTAACATCACTAATACGCGTATATTTCCACGATCGATGATAATCGTAAAAATGATGATTTATTAAATCATTGTTGATATATATTTAAATATAATATTGAAAAAAAAGAGATGAAATTAATCTTAAAATAAGCTTGTGAAGAGTTAGTATAGTTTGCGAGATACTTATTTTACAGTATATACAAACATGACATATAGCATTATAGCATATTAACGACGAAAAGAACTCGACAAAAGGAATAATAACTGTCTAGATTATTTCATACTTGTATTATGTAGGTAATTTTACAATAATTCTAGTTATTTTTATGATTAATGAAAACATTTTTAAATATAAATAAATACCCTTATAATACTTGACTTACGAAATCCTGCTATCATTAAATCTACTCAAGCTTTCCCAACAGTTGTCTGAAAAAAATACAAATTTCTGTGTTGCTAATAAGTAATAAGTACCTGTACGGCTATACCTACTAATAATTCCCTGGAGCGAAATAATAATCAATTTCTATCTAAAATTGTACCCTTATTCTATTGGAATTTAATATTATTATTATTACACTATATTGTATATATATAATATTACACTAACTATATTTTATATTTATTTCAATATTTTTAATATTCCATTTTCCACCTTCAGTTTAGTTAAAAATATGCAAATAATAAATATTACAATAAAAACCATTGTACTAAAACGATTTAATTTCATTCATTTTTCACTATCACTCTCTCCCTCTCTCACTATCATATCTCTTTTAAATTTAAAAATGGTCCAAAAATCGGGAATGTTGTGTTGAAACATTCCAAATAATTGAGAAATTATAATAATATAACAAATTATTACAAAATACTAAATAAAAAACATTAATATTAAAGATATTTCCACAACATTTTAGAACTCCTATCGCCATAAGTAAATAATACTGATTTTTCCATCAGCTGATATTTAAAAGATTACGTTTACAATTATAGGTACTATAACTATAGTACTTCTACTTAAACTAACATCAATATTTTTCTCCAGCTTTAAGATGGTTAAAGTAATGAAGCCTCGATGGCTGTTTCGTAGTTAACACATAATCACATATAAATTAACTATATGTTTCTGCAATAATGGAATAAATATGGTAGTTTTTACTGATCACAAAGATTCTCTAGTTTAAGTCTCAATGGCCAATAATTTAGACATTCAAATCGTACAAAAACTGAAAGAGTATTGTAGGTAATCAAAGGACGAAACAACACTTTCAACAAAATCACCTTACACAAAATTTCATTTGGAATTATTTTTTTGCGTTCATTTCAAATTCATTGCATGAGCACTTTTACTATAAGACTAAAAAAAGTGCCTAGAATATCCTTCACTCAATCAAAATGAGCTGTGTTCCGAGACATCTTAAAACGTTTACAATAAAACATATTTCATTCACAACAATAAACGTATTTTTGTATTGTACTTTATTACATCTTTCAAAACAATATCGTCATTCCTCATAATCATAACATATTTTTGAATCTGACACAAATATAATATATTCTGTGGTGTACGACTAATATATTATTTTAAAATTTAGAGTCAAAACCTCCAAACAGTCCAAACCTAAGCTAACTAATTTAAACAAATGGTCGATTTGTATACAAAACAACTGTTAAAATTTAATTATTTTAAGTCTGAGATTTTATGTTGAAATAAACTTCTTACTTTATTTAAAAAAAAATATTTTAAAACTATAAATATCGATTTATTATATAACAGTCTTAGTACTAAGAAAATAAATTATTCAAAACGTATCATTGTTGTTCTACAAGTATAATTATTGCATAATATGATATGTATATAGCAGGTATATAATATAGAAGCGTAAGTACTGAAAACAATGTTTTTAAATTCTTAGAATAATGAATTTAATTTACAATATTATTAATCAGGTAACAAAATATAAGTTACTTTATGAACACGTCAATTCATATTCTATACGAAGCGCAATACAATTCTTTCAATATTAAACTACGTCTTAAGCTTTCTTAATTAATTAATGAAAAATGTTCCAACGTAATAAATGTTTTGTTTAACAAGTAGATTGTTCAAATTTATTTTTTGTATAAATAAAATAATGGCTTACATAAAATAATATTTTATATATTATTTAGGTACATAAATACGTTTTATAGATCCAATACAATTAATAGTTACACCATCTGATTAGATAAATAATGTATTATTCGATATATTTGGGTACTATAATGATATAGGCATGTTTTTCTTTTAATGGTTACCAAATAAAGAAATATTCCACACATAATATTATGTAGACCACTGCCGTATAGGTATGAATATTAACGGAGAGTGAAGAATACCTAAGTATAGATATATATTTATTTAATATTTTAATTGGTAGTCCGTGTCCATTCAATTGATAATCGATAAGATGTATGAACTCGTGTGCATGCAAAGTGATTTTATAAGCATATAAATATAACTATACAATACCTCCCACCATCGACCATTTTTTCCTTAAATAATAAATTAATTAAAATTCTGACTTTCGGAATTTTTAAGAATACTTAAACACTATTATTTAAAATACTTGTATTTGTATGCCTCTTAATGAATGTCCTGTAACTACATATTTTATTGTAAAAAAATAATCCTTACTTTACTGTAAATTGTTAAGGTTATGATTTTTTTTTTTAAAAAGTATTGATGCATATAAAAACGAATATAAAATTCAAACGAGTACAGTATACAGCTACTGAAGATTAGAGGTTTGTAAGTTTATATTATGTAGCTTATAAAAACGATTTTTAGCGAAGACTGTCTTAATGACTTTATTACTGAGTATATTTTATGATATTATTGCTGTTAGTAACTCATTCAAATATCAAATGTCAATATAGTCGCATACGATTTTTCAAAAAAAATCATCTACTCAATAATTTACAGTACAAAGGGATGGTACTTAATTGAAAAAAAAAATACTTATTGCAACAGGTCGCTACTCCTTAAAATGTTTGAAAAATATTATAGGTATCTGAAAATATTGACTTTAATAATTATACTCAAACATTTTAAAAACACAGAAAGTAAGTGCCTAACTAAATGTATTATTAAGGAGTATAAAATGTGATTGGCATACTTGATGAATAACCCTTTATACTACCGTGTACCAATGAACGGAACATAATAAAATACGAATTAATATTATTAAACTTATAACCTATCTACGTATATATATAATAACATAATATTTTAACTCATCTACAGTTGATACGTAGGTATAATATTTATATGTATTTTTCTGGTAGTATTTTTTCATCAAGAAAATCGCTTATGCACTGAACTGAGTAATTTCTATGATCGGTTCAATTGTGATTGGTCACTAGAGCTGTACTTAGATTGCGTCGTTATATATAATGTATTTGTGAAACATGAAAAAACTTTTTGCCCGCAGTAAAAAACTTACTCAGGTATAATGTCATTAATTTTATTCACTCTATATAAAGCTCAATATTATTACTTTTTTTCTACACTTTACCTTTCACATTTCTGCAGTGGCTTTTGTAGTAGTAAGTGTTTGACAAAATATACGACTTTAGCCCAATGCGCAGACTATGTACTTAATTTTTCCGTACGTAGATACACTGCACACTGAGTAATCGGCGTACATACAAAATTAAATTTTTTTGGCTGGCCAAATGCATGTATCTTATACACACGTTAAGTGAATACGTATATATTATGGATCAATTATTATTGAAAAGATACCTCGTCATAGCATGAACTCGACCATCGTGGAATTGAGCGGTAACGCTAATATTCATTACAACATCTTCAGTTTAGTTAATTATGTGTCACTGTATGTTAGTAAAAGTGATGCGCATTGTTACGTATATAGGTGAGAGCATGTATGTTTTCGCAAACAATTTGCGAAACAACTTTTCACCATCGATCGCACAGAAGAGACATTATAAACATGTTATTAAACGTAATATACTAATATGTATATTAATATTAATATAAAGCATTTAATAAAACAATTTTTAATTTATTTTTTTCAATATTTATAAATTGTGCTTAGTTGTTCTAAGAGTTACGTGGTGTGAACATATAAAAATGTGTTTAATAAATTATTTTTTGATATTAAAAATATTTTTCTGCTAAACTTAAAAATGTTCAAGTCTTTTTTAATTGCATTTTCTTGGTTAAAATGCTTTTTTTTGTAGCATTATTGGCAATTTTTTAATTCCTTTATTGTATTCCCAATAGTATTTGGTCTACTGACATTTCATATACTAGATACCTATTACTATAAATATTACGTGTAAGTACTAGGTATATAGTATGCGGTCCACCAATGTTTTGTGTTCTGCAATTATTATTTATTATATGCCTATTGCTTATAGTTCATTACAGGTTATTATAGTTCCATATTCGAACTGTAAATACTAAATATATCGAACTTATATGTGCTGTATATATTTACCTGGTCATCGTCGAACGTCGGTTGACAAGTGCCCCGCTGTGTGGGTAGTTATACTTGAGTGGCGTATGTGCTACAGAATATAATATTATACACTATAACACATATCATTACCGTTTATAATACAAGTATTATAAAACTCGTATTAATACGTTATATGGGGTAAAATATTGTTTCATTGATAATGAAATCGTAATATTAGCTGATAGTAATATAATGTGTACCTACCTATTATAGTACCTATTATACTATTCAACCGATTAGACTTTGAGTTATCCGGCTTCGGTACAGCAATATGATGTAATACTGTAATTCATTAGACAACGTTATGATTAAACATTATAATATCCGTAGGAAATTATGTTTTGTTAAAATATTCTGTATCTATTGACTATTCAATATGTATAAGTTAATAAGATATATATATAGGTACTTAGATATACATAATGTATGTATTATAATATATAGGTGTGTTGTGTGTATATATATATGCAATAATAATAATATGTAGGTACCTATTTGCAATTTGATTTTAAGTTTTTATACTCTTGCGCATTGTTGTGCCTATACATTTGAGTTATACATAAGGTATGTATCGTGTTTGTTAGAAATAGATTTATGCTTATAAGAAATAAAGTGCAAAAAATGTGTCGTCCGTTTTATGTTCTCAATGACCAAGTGAACTGTTCTTATGAGAACAAGTAAAAATATAGACCTCACCTAGTCCAATCAATTTAACCTTTGTAATACTAATACAGTAATATTAATACACGCAAAATATGATTGGTTCCTCAAACCATCTAAATAGTTTCGATGATCATAATTGTTACATGTACTAAATTACTAAATAGATTTAGTTAATTATGAATAGTTGATTTAAACAAATTATATACTATTGTGTTACTCCTGCAGGGCTCTAGTTATAAGTATATACAGTAGATTAATTTGATGTTATAGGATAATGGATAGTTGGAATTACTATATTGTATATGGTTAAAAAAATATATTAAAAATAAAAATAATTTTAAAAAAAAACTAATTCGGGCAGTACCTATACCTACTCTGTTCGGAATCATACATATTTTGGATACAAAAATAATAATGGTTTTTTTTTAAAACCTGGAATCATTAAATTCAAATAAATTGGTTACGCTTTTGATTAAATTTGTCCTTGTGAGATACTCATAAGGTTTTTAAAAGTTTGCTCATTTTTTTTTTTTTTTGCTCTTTCTTATTTCCATTCTTATTTGTTGTAATCTCGAATTCAGGAAAGTAAAATATGTTGATTCGAATAAGACAAATAGTCTTCAAACTGAAGATTAAAAATGTATTCCGTTTTCGAATTTTAAGAAACAGCTAATCCCCACGAAAGCCTCACCATCACGACTATAATAAGTCGACGTTTTTTCATCTCTTTATAATATACATTTTATACACGACATAATAATAATAAAATGTAGGTACCTTTCGAGCCATTATTGCATTTACAAGAAAAAATAAAAAGATCGTTTTTGCCGCGCTAATTTGATCGTCATCGCGTGCACGGGCTGCTATTTCAACAACCGCTACCAGTTACCACTATACATATACATATACGATATACCTTGTTGTGTGTTTAAGGGCAAGAGGAATAAAAAAAAACGTGAAAACTACCAAGCGACGGTTAACCACGGTCATTATTATTATAATAATAATTCTGATCGTTGAAATTCGTGTGATAAAATATCCAACCATTTGTAAACCTGCAGTATAATATTATATTATACTTACTCAATAGTGTACACGTACATTTTTACTTACGGTTACAACCGGAACTATACTAAAGTCTTGGTAAACTATCTTCTTACTTGGTATTATTAGACCGACATTATACCAAAAAAATACCCCCTGGTGTATAATATTAATACCGCAAGACAGTTAAATACACATACGTAGAGACTTCTTATTAAGATATAATTAATTTCATGATTTTGTTGAACAACATCTTATAGAATTAATATTATTTTTATTTATTGGTAATATTAGAAATTACTTTAAAAAAATGTTAAGATCTTTTTATAAGTACATAATATATTTAAGATTATGGTTATAATGCTGTATGTGCCTGCGTAGTTATAATACACGCCTAGTTTATAAGATCAAGTATATTATAGAACATAGTAGCATTATAAAGCACTGCACATATTTGTTATTTCTAATATTTTTTTCCGTTAACATAGTTATGAAAGACATGATGCCATAAATCATATGTTTAACTGATTTCTAGTGAACAATTTCATGTTCTAACCAATCTAGAAATATATATAAATTATAAGAAGCAATAATTATATATAAAAAAAAATAAAAAATACTATTCATTCCAAATGTATCTACCTTAAAAATGTATTCTAACATTTATGGTTAACAGAGCGAAACTAGATGGGGACGACTATCTTTCAAAGGCAGTATTATGAGTGTAAAATAAAAAGAATAGCTTTTTAGGTATTATAATTTAAATAATAAATAATAATAATATAAATTGCAATTTATAAATAAATGAGTCTAGACAACGATTTATATTATAAAATATAAGACATATAGCATCCGATTTAATTTAAATACTTAACAATAATGCGTACTTATAATATTTAAAACAATATACATTTGGGATTTGTTCAGGTATTTCGGGATTTTATTTCAGGAATTATTTTTCCAGGGATTTATTCTTCCGTGTATAATTTGAAAATTATTTGCATTTCTAATTTTTAGTTTTAATTTAAAATTGACATCCGTGGTAAATTTAACAGGAAACAATATAATATGATATAGAAGTATAGAACATCACAGCTGCGCCGCGCCGTAGCGGTATTTCAATTTTTGATTCCCAATTTCAACGATTAATTTTGATATTATGATCATGACTAAATAAACAGGTATGATCACTAAATTACTGCACCCATATTTTCTACATATATTATACTTCCCCAGACTTGGAAGAAACACTAATATCATAGAAAAAATTTTATTCACATTACAATTATATAGGAATTATACTGTTTTTGCCATGTCTGGGGAAAATGCGCAGTGATATGAAAAATTGTTTTTTTGGTGATCATGCCTGTTTATTTAGTCATGATTATGATGATGTTAAAATCTCAGAATTTCAGTTATCTCATACTCAAATTTTAGGCATGTATAATAATAATTATTACAATATTTATAATAAAATGTATAGCCGTATTAAATAGTACGCGCTGTTATTGATATACGTTCTGCAAAACAAAACACAATATTTGATTTCACGAATTCGGATTGTCGTATATTTGGTAAGAGTTGTATTTCAGGAAGTTCCGTTTCTTCGTTTTAGTTATATTATGTAAAGCAATAAAACTCCGAAGTTTTATGTAACCGTTCGTAAATGTTTTAGACCTTTAATTATTGATCGTTACAGTTTTATGAAAGTACTTCGTTCCGCTGTACCGTTATCTGTTCTTTCCCCCCGCAGAAATAGTCATATTCATATTATTCAACAGCGAACTCTGCGTTTTTAATTTTTAGTCGGCTGTTTACCATAATTAATTTCACTGTGCATTCTAAATAGCCTTGCTTAAAATACAAATATTAATACTCCACATTCAAATATTACTGTGGGCTTACTCTATTCTTTTTGTACAATACGTCAAAAAACTGAATTGAAATTTTTTGAAAACGTAACTATAATAACTTATATATTATGTTTATAACTTAAACAGTTATATTATTCCCTATTGTATATTTTATATTTTAAGCAAAATATACCCTAATGTTTAACATCTTAGCTTAAAGATTATATATTATGAAATTCACTTTTAACATAAAATACGAACTACCTATACCGAAAGATTGAGTAAAAAATAGTCACTAAAAATTTCAACTATTATTTATATACTTTAATTTTTTTTTATACAAAAATACATTTAGTTTTCATTTAGAAAAATAAATTACGCATGAGCATAATAATTATTAATTAATCACCTTAAAAGCAGAATAAAAAAAACATTATCTGTAACAGTATTTTAGATTCTGAGTGGAACGATGAATGTATTGATTTTACAATGATGTGTGTTTTTTTATTTTTTTATTT
>NC_042494.1:120880639-120882900 GCF_005508785.2 Acyrthosiphon pisum
ACGCGTTATAAATACGTAATAGATATTATGATATGATTAATTTGGAATTTATTATAGGTACCTATAATTTTTTTTAAATACTATAGACTATAATATAATATTATGTCTTATACCTAGACTGACATACCGTCTCCGCTCAGAATCATTTTTCTTATACAATGATATTATATCATTGAATTCAAATTTAATACCATCCATTATACAGTGACCCACTTGTAACCTACTGTACAGCAGAGCGAAATCCACTTACCCACCTTTTTTAATTTAAAAATGCCGGTCTTTATTTATTGAAATAAAGGCTTCGGTTCCGGTTCTTACTATTTATTTATATATATAATATATATTATATAAGACTTAAAAATATAATTTTTATTAAAAACTAAAAATATTATATTAATTTTTAATTTTTAATATACAACAACATTTAATCGTATAAAATTCAGGAACTTTAATTACCTATGTAACAAATCCGAATCGAAAAAATGGCTTTTAAATATGTGAAAAAAATATATGGAATGAACCTATAGATAGCGTTAAAATCTATATTATGATTAAATTATTCACTTAAAATGTATACACATTTTCCATTTTTGATTCAGGACGCATCGATGAATGACTTGGTTTTAGTAATGTTTTATTTTTTGTTTTGTGTATGTAAGCCAGTGGCATATATAGGCCCTGCAGCCACCCCCCCCCCCTCGAAATTACAGTCATTTTAAATAGAACAATAATATATTTTATTAGGTAGGTACTATTATAAGTTATAATATTTTATAGCCTGTTGAAAAATAACAAATACGAATATGTTTATAGAAACTGTTAAATATATAGTAGATAGTAGCCTCTAAGTAATAGTTCACTTGCTAGTTTCTATCTACTATAGCCCACCCCAAAAATTATTTCTATATACGCCACTGGTGTAAGTCTGTCATCACTTTTCAGAGTAGTAAAATTGCTTCAATCTTAAAACATAAGGAAGATACCTAATAAAAAAAAAAATTATGGAAAACTGGTACCTATATTTACATAAAACCTACCTCAAAAACAAACAATTGTAAATAACTTAAATTTTTACCAAATATTTTTTTGGGATTTTCTAGACCTGCTATATAATTTTCAAAATAATTAAATTCATTTGAAAAAGTACATTTGAAACCGACTACTTTTCAGTTTCTTTTAGATAAAAAATCAAGGAAGTGGATGTCGCTCTGCTGTACAGTAGGTTACAAGTGGGTCACTGTATAATGGACAGTGTTTGGACTTATCTAGATGAATATCTAGATAATTATTTGTTCATCTTTTATGTTATCTAGATAAATAGTTACAACTTACAAGATATCTAAACGTTATATACTAATCTAAATAAATTCATCTAGATACATTTTTTTATTGATAAAAATCACGAAATTGTACTAAATTTTTAAATATTTATACAGATTCTCAAACAAAGTTTATGGTTTATAAATAATGTCATTATTTTTATTTATATCATTATCATTACTATGTTCCTAGTGCCCAACTAAAATATACCAAAATGTATAACCATTTCAATTAGAATATTCTGCATCAAGGGAGCATGAAACAAATTTTTAGCTAGGATAGCATTGTACGGAATAAAAGGGAAAAAAATGCAAAAGTCATCAACATCCTAACTCTAGTGATAACTGATAAGCGAAGTGTTATTATAAAGTAAAATCCCGTTTTTAGCGGTTTTTTGGTAGTTTTTCCCGTGGCATTAAATAACTATTGAGAAATTCGAAAAACTACATGTTTAAAGTACCATCTTAATTCAATTTTCTAAAAGATAAGATACTATTTGTCGAAATCGAAGCACTTTTTCCGGTGGAAATTTTGTATACAGGATAAAAATTAAAAATTAAAAAATTAAAAAATAATAATATAATAATAATATTAAATAAATACCATTGTATTAATTTTATACTCAATTTTAGTTATTTTTTGTTAAGACTCAAAAAATAATTATTCGTAGACGTGAAACTTTTCGCCGTTACGTATACTATCTCATCAACTTTATCCAATGATATTGTTAAAATATTTAGACTGATTTTAAATTATAGATAGGGAGACGAACCTATGAACACCGTTCAACTGTACATGGTATTTCGTTATTGACTTAAAAGTTATAAATCAATAACGTTAAAATATTAATCTTACGCAACTTGATTTACATATCAATATTATTTTACCATTAACTTTGAAATAACTAAAAGATTAATAACCATGACCAAAATATGGTGCGT
>NC_042494.1:120883131-120890545 GCF_005508785.2 Acyrthosiphon pisum
TATATTACAAAACAGAATACCTACATATCTATTATATATGAATATAATTTCAAATATCAAATTTTGCTTTTATAATTTTATAATATATACATTTTTGACAAATTACTTTGTACGCCACTTATAAATTATAATTATTGTATTTATTAATTTACTGTACATATTATTATTATTGTTATTTATATATTTACTTCCCCTATTTTATGGATTGGTATTATAATAGTGTATAATGTATATAATAATGTGTGAGGGCAACTGGTACACACCCAAGGAAGCTAACCTAACTTTAAGTGTCCGTACAACGGGGAACTGTAATGCAAATCGCGGTTCTCTCCTCGGTCCTCGATAATACAGAAAAAAAAAAGTCTCCGTACAAAATCATTTTTCGTTCAATTTTGATACACCCATTATAGTTCAGATTAGGTGCCTACTTAGTACTTACTCAATCACAAGGTACTCACAAAATACTACAGCAGATTTCATCAACTTCACTGGTTTTTTTTTCGGATATCACAGAGCGGAAAAAATGCACGAACCCTCCATATTAAGGGTGGTTTCTGGTAGCAAAATGGTTCTAGTTTATACTATTGTAGTTAAAAATTCATATTTCCTACCTACATTCAAAAGAATCTTGAAATCTAAAGTTAATTTGCTGAATAACGGTAATAATATTACGCAACACCAATATAAATATATTAGCTTATATTGCTCTAACTCCAAAATTAAAAATGAGCATAAGAAATTTTTCTTATACTATACAATACATAGAATGTATGACTGTATGAGTATGACTACGACTTGTATGACCGAGTGGGAGACCTTGCTCAGGTCTCGATGCCTATGGTACATCTGAGTATGCTGTATACCTACTCCGGTCTCCCTTATAAGTGGTTTCTGTTCCATTGTCTCAGACCAGAACTCACGGGATTGGCCAATATTCTTGCAGCTGGTGTTCATTGGAAAGTTATCTTTTTCTACAAAAATGTGACTTTCCGTTTTTGCCGAATTCCGCATAGGTAGTCTATAGGATTACTAAGATTCTAATCACGTGCTCAGGGTTGTCATCGTTTTAACTGGTATACTTTTCTGAAAATCCGCGATTACATTAAATATAATATCTTTAATATATGATACTCGGATTACGTTTTATACATTGATCAAAACTAATCATATTATGTCAACAGCATGTTGTTATTCTAGCTACTGTATTTAGTTACATCTACGAATTGACACGCATTTTCTAAACATTATAAAATGTATGATAATGAGACTTACGTTTAAAGTCAAAAAACTTTAAAATTTAATACAAGTTTCCTCATCAGTTGTTCTTAAAGCAAATTAAAAATATTTAAAATGCAAATGCATAATTTTTTTTTGTAAGCGTTTGAACTTGAAATTCAATTTGGATTAATATTTACAAAAAAAAATGTATATACATTTATATACATTTATATCACCTGCATCCAATAATATTACTGTTTAATGTTTACTATTATTTATTATTACAAATTACATTGCAATGAATCCTCTTGCAAAAAATTATAATTTTTTTTCTTATTGCGCTTGATTTTTAGATTTTTTTTTTTTTTATTATTATTATTTTTTTTTTTTTTTATTATATATTATATCCGCGGCGACTATGGCCATTGGAATTTTTTTATTATTATTTAAATATATCTACAATCTATACAATTTTTGTACAATAATTAGATTTGATAAAAATGGAAGAATATAAAATTGACGGCGAATATTTAGGTTGGGAAGTTATCCATTGATAACACCCAGCAAATTTTTAGATTTACAAATCATACTTTTGTACGCAATGATCTATAGTTCAGATTTTATTTTAAATAGATTTGAAAGTCTTTAAGTGTTGTGCTAAAAAATCAAACTCGTCGATATCCGCATACTATTATATTTAAATTAATCTGCACACTTCTTATCCGATCATCACTAAATATAATTTTGAAGTCATTACCTATTATTATTACGTTGCAATTCATTGTCTGTTGTTTCTCAGATGCACTTGGTTTTTGATTGTGCGACCAAAATATATGTCCTTAGATATTTTATTCAATATTGATAATATTAATTATTGTCATACATATCATAGAACTATAATGATTTGATACTTTGGTTACTTAGGTACCCTATACACATCTAATCATATTTTAGTGACCGATATAATATATAATGATAGCATTCTTTACACTTCCTATATAGGTTTATTCATAGATAGTACTTAGTTCCATAACATTTATATTTTACTGTGTATCAATAGGGAATTGGTACAATGTGTAGGTACCTATCATATTATATTTGAGTAGAGGTATTTTTGTTCTCATAAACATATATTTTAACACAAAGATCATATCGATTTAGATTAAATATTATAATATACTGTATAGATTTAAGAATACCACCACTTACTAGTATACTAGTTTTATTTAATGAAAAAAAAAAGACGATAAAATGTCGAGATCGTCAAATACTTCGTTGAACATTTTTGGCATTATATTTTTTTGTAATTAGCATCTTGGAATTCAAAACACGACAATCTAATTTAAAAAAAAACCATCCAAACAATAGGTGATATACGTGGACGAGTCAATTTCACTATAAAAAAATTAAACCACCAAAGAAGTATGATATACACCACTGAGCTTTCAGTACTATATAAAGTTGAAGGGGGAGGGTCTGGTGAGAGGAATACGAAACCGTATAATATCCTTTTGATTCGGACTCTCACCTACCGCGCCCGGAATATTTTCGCATATTGTTTTCTCGGCAACGGCGACATCGGAAGGGGATGACTTTGGTAGGTAGGGGTGCTGTAGCGCGGTACAGGCAAAGCGATAATCGGAGAAACTATACGCGCTGCCTATGGTTTGTAGTGGAAGCGTATGGTGTGCGTGGTGGTGGTGGTAGTGGTGGTGACAAAGAGAGAGGGTGGCAGTGAACGAGTGAAAGAGAGGGAAAATGAGAAAGTGGTTGAGAGTAGGAGAGAGTTTATGAGGGAGAATGATATAGGGGAGGTGATGGTGGGACAACGATGCCGCCGTGTCAAAAAGCGTCAGCAGTCGTCATGTCATGTAAAAAAAGGGGTGGAAGCACACGCGCGCGTTATGCGCGTATATAGAGACGATAGATGGGTCACGAGTGGTGGCGGAGAATGGATGAGAGAGATGAAATCTCCC
Source organism: Acyrthosiphon pisum (assembly GCF_005508785.2). Taxonomy (NCBI): domain Eukaryota; kingdom Metazoa; phylum Arthropoda; class Insecta; order Hemiptera; family Aphididae; genus Acyrthosiphon; species Acyrthosiphon pisum. The sequence goes on from NC_042494.1 coordinate 120,886,326, forward strand.
TCTCGTATTGCACGAGGCTGCGCGTATTTTTACCCCCGCCAATTCCTGTTCACCCCCGCGACCGTTCCGTTCGCAATTAAAACCTTGGTGGTGGCGGCGACGATGACGACGACGACGGCAACGATGACGGTGGAGTGTGTATAGTCAGGTGTAGTAGTAGTAGTAGCAATAGTGGTAGTAGTATAGTAGTAAAATATAGTAGTAGTAGTGGTGAAAATATCATAGTAGTAGTGGTGGGGGTGGTGGTGGAGGAGAATGGGTAGAGGGGGTAGGGTGCTGTGTTTTTTAAGGTGGGCAGAGAGGGCGCTCATAGTTCAGCAGCCTCTTTCGGCATCACCCCATTGGTCGCCTCTGTGAAAAAATATATATATATATATATATTTAAAAAAAAACAAACTCGATCGATACATTATTCCTCACTACGCCTACGGTTTTTACTTTTATATTTATATTTTTTTTTTTATACTTTATACGCATATTTTTAATGATTCACTACCCCTTCCCCATCCAAGCCGCGACCCGCGATCATCTCGCATGCGTTTGGCCCCCGCGTACAGCACTTCCGTACGTGTGTGCGCTGCTATAGCGGTGTGGGTGCGTGTGGGAGGGATGGTAAATTTTAAGAGCACGACGAGATTCGCGTGTACACGCGCGCACATCACACACACTTGCACTCGCACCCGCGACTAGGTATTTGTACCCTCTCCCGGTGGCACAAACGTCACCCACCCCTTGCATAAGCGCACCCTCCTCAGTATCACGCCCTCCCCTCATCGTCATAATCACTACGTATATCTATACACGCATATACAATATATATATATATGATAATATGCATATATACGAACGAGTTCGAGCCTTTCTCCTCCACTTTCTCTGAGTTCTTTTGTACGTGCGCGCCTGTGTGTTTACAACACAAGTATTACACATCCCTTCTGCAAGCACCGGTCCCATATAATATATATTTATATATAGATATACGGCGCAGGGGGCACTTTTTGTTCTAAAACACACGCGCCGCCCGCCGCCGACCGTCATCGACACCCCCTCAACTACGACTTCACCCCCATACCAGGGCCACTATCACGAATGTATAATGTGAGTGTGTGTATGTGTGTACATGCACTGCGGAAAACGCGCTAATATAATATAGGTATATTATATATTTTATATACATCATGGTGCGCGTATGACGTGCGCATAAATCTCCCAATGTACATTCTCATTAATGTACTCGTCAATAATACGAAAAAGTCGGATCCGAATTAAAATGAGGTGGCGATGGCGGCGGTGGTATTTTCTGCGTGCGTGGAAAAACCGTTGAAACGGCGCCGCCCGCGAAGAAAGTCCCCTACGCTGCGGAGAGTAGTTTGCCGTGGGATTTGCCGCAGTGTGCGGATTTTATAAGTCATAACGTACCTAATAACATCACGTATTTCTATATTATTTCCATGTGCGCGTATTCCGGAGGGTACGTAAAAAAATGAAAAGAAAAAAACGCTTAATTCGAACAAATTAAACGCAATAATAATGTAGCACACGGGCGGGTGGATGATATTTGCTCTCTATTTTTTTCTTCTGGCGACCGTTTCGTTTACTTTTTATACATGTTGTACACGAGGGACTGGTTTTTTTTACATTTCCCGTGATCGATTTACTCTATACACGCTACAATATATATTATTATATTCAGAGATATCGGCATAGCATTGTCTAGATAGCAATTTTTTTATCTCTACAAACAGTAGTGTAACACTCTATTTTAAAAAATATTACCTACACAATATTACCTGGAGACTTTTTTTGCTTCTGTTTCAAAAATATTCCCATGCTCGAAAAATAACCGCATCGACGGTTTGAATTCAAAAATATTATCAAGACACCGTACTGTACCCATTAACCAATCATTATTCCGTTTACTCAGTGTTAGTACACGACTGAATATTGCAGCAATCGTACTAACAACAAAATATAGTGTAGAGCACCTACATTTAAATAAATAAAGTCGTTTGATGAGAAAAATAAATTATTATAAAAAGACTTTCACTATGAAGGCCAAACTATAATCAATTGTTTGCTGTGATAGTGATTGAATAGTGAACGAAATTTATCTATTTGGTTGTTTGAACTTTGGGTAATCAAAACAAAAAAATTCTCCTTATGGTAATATAACTAGTAAGTAATAACTAATAACTAATACCATGAGTCTAATCACACTGTTTTATGGTAGGTAGTCGGTATTAACTTGTAAATTACAATATGTCAATACAATAATATTAATAATGTAAGTACCATTATTATTATAATCATAGGCGTGCGCAGGATTTTGTGTCGGGTGCGGCATACATTTTGAACCAGCCATAAAAACCTTAAACAAATTATTAATAATACCTATGTATTTGTACAGAATAACAAAATATTTTTTTTAACCAACATCAAATAAATGTGAAACTGGCAATCTATCTATTATTATCGATCATCAAATGTTATGATATTTTAATAATATTTATAAAAACATTTATGATACCTACCTATGAAGTTGTATATTAGGCCACTACGACGAAAGCAACATTTTTTTAACAATTAATATGAAACTCAAACATCGACGTATTTTAAGTAGAATCTATGTTTATTTTTAATCCACATAGATGGAATAGCACAGCATAATATGCATGAAACTTTTCGAGCCATTTTATTTAACGAAACAAACAGAGCCCACTCAACATCTACCATAAATAAATATATTTTATTATTTATTATACTATCACTACATTACTTATATATATGAACGAAAATAATTTATTAAGATTACTATCGTCTTCATAAAATTATAGAGTTAATAACTAGTAAATAACCAGTTTTCAACTTGTCGTGTGTCTCATTATTTGAGCTAATAAATTGTTTTTTGTTATTATACATATAAGACGTATTGAATTATGTGTATTAAAATTAATTTAGTAGCATTCATACATAAAGATATATTTATTGTTCTATATTCTAATAATTAAATGTCAAAATTGACAATTTTATTGATTTTAAATGAACCGATTATTTATTTATTTTGAGCCTCCGATGTTATAATATACATTTAAAAATATAAATATTCAAATAATTTAATATAATATAGATATTATATACCATATAATTTATTATATATGGCATTCAAAAACAAACCTACACAAATTAAAATGTTTTATTTCATGAATAATAATAACCACATTTTAAATTAACTTTTTGTGTCTTCAAATCTGTGCACCACGTAAATTATTATAAAAACAAAAAAATCCTAATAATTTTTAGAATTTTAAAACTTTATTTTAAATTGTACCTAATGTATTTATAAAAATGACTATAGTTGAATAATATATTAAAATAATTGAATTAATATTAAGTAATATCTAAATCTATTTATTTTAAAGGAAAATTAATTTATTGAATATTTAAAATAATATTTACAATTAAATTAATTTAAATAATTTTGTAAAGGCATTAGGTAATTATAAATTGTAACATTCTATGTTAAAATACCTACTGAAAATATTATACAATAGTATCTTCAGCTTAAATAATTATTATTATTTAAAATTGGCTTACCTTAGTAACCTAAAAATGTTATATACATAGGTACCTCTTATTCATATTTTATTACTGTATATTAATATTCCTTGATATTAAAAAAAAACAATTGAAAAATGTTAAGCATGCTTATCCAACAAGTACCTACAAATTTGTAAAAAATATTTTCAAAAAATATAAATAAATAAAATATACTGTGTAATATGTTTAAGTAGCGAGGAAATAGTTTTTTTTTTTTTAAATATAAACCTCAAAATTAAAAAGTTACATTTACAAAGTATTTTATAAAAAAATTTTTAAAGAAAAAAAATAAGATTATTTCGTGTAGAATCTTTTTAAATTACATTCGTTTGCAACACCCACTTTACAAACAGATATTATGAAGAATCATTATAATAAATAATAAAATAATATAAATTAAATCATACAAAATAGTTTTTATAGTATATGCGGAGTGCGTACATTATACAATTTTTTTTTTAATTTTGCTGTTAAAACAAATATGTTAAGACTTTTTATAGGGCCGAGGTTGAATTCTTATACGAGTAAAAGAAAACTATAGTTTGTGGCTACTTACAAACTCTTAACAACCACTAATTTACATTCAAAAATTCTTATTTTCATAAAAATAATATGTAAGTAAT
>NC_042494.1:120890595-120901635 GCF_005508785.2 Acyrthosiphon pisum
CCTGATCTTATCCTATGTTCTTAACGCCACAATACATTCAAATACATATTACATATGTGTAAAAAAAATATATTATAACCGTTTCATAATATATTAAAATTGGATATTAATATTAACCTGTTTTCACAACACATCATTATATTAATATTATAATATATAGTTACATAACTAATATGCTACTTATTTTCATTATTAATTATTAATAGTTAATACGGTACACTTAAATGTACCTACATTTAAAAAAAAACCTTAAAACAATTTTAGTATAATGATATCGAACGTATTTCAAACATTTTCACGCTTTGCATAATATATTTGGTTGGATGTTCGAAGTAAATAGTAATCAAGTTTGAAGCCACTAGATAGCGGTAGATCAGTGCTTATAAATTATAATATGCTATAAAACCAGCGAAATCCTTAACGTTATGATGTTCAAATGAAATAACTAATAAGTAATAAATGCATGAATTGAAGGAAGCGGAAGAGGAACGGAATCCCTCTTATTTTTTAAAAATAGTTAACCGAACCCTTTCTCATTATATCCTAATCAATAAAACATTTAAATCTTCAGATACGCACAATTTTCTTACACCTTTGCATCCCCTTCTAATTTTTTACAATTCAAGCACAATAGTAATAATCATACTTTATGAAGTTTATCTATAATTTTAGACGAAATATACGAATTATAACGAAAATAAAATATTGGAATACTAGCAATAATAATAATAATAATAATAATAATAATACTGAATGCCGCCAATTTGAGAGAGAAAAACGGGAAGCAGGAGTTTCTCCCATTCTCGCCGAAGCCCTTCAGCCAGCCAACATCCAAAACACGATATCATTTATAATCAATTCTAATTTAATCAACCTTTTGTAAAATAATATGTGTATTAATGTTAAGCAATTACCTTCCAATGTAACCCCATAAATTTGAAGTAGCCAATGGCCCAAGATGCCGAGGTTTTTATGAATAAAAAAAAAAAAATAATAATAATAATAATAATAATAATACGTTAAAATTAAAAACATAAATGAGAGAAAATACGCATATTACTTTAATTTGAAATTGTCTAAGTTTAGTTAGAATTTTTCCATCTGATATAATATTGTAAATTGTAATATTAATTATACTACTAATCCTTATTAAATTCCTCAATGTAATTTCAGTTTAGTAAATAATAACTACAATATTATGAACTATAATGATATTTTATTAATTACAATTTCTACTAACAAGTGACATTTTAGTTATCATAAGCAAACAAATCATGTAAACTTCACTAACATTATTAAACAAAAATAGAGTAACTTATTTCCATTTTGTTTATCACATTTCAATATCATTGAATTTTTAATGAACCGATATAAAAATTGATAAGGTAATTTAATGTTAAGAAAATTTTAATTATTCGATGCAACACATTTTTTACATTTAAAATGAGAATCCTACCTTTTTACTGTAAAATATTTAGTGTATAATTTTTTTTTAAATTTTTATGTATATCTTATATAAATTTGAACCAGGAGTTCTTGATAGTTATTGAAATGTTTAAGCTAAGGATAATAGTCATTAAAAAATGGTTTTACAAAAATAGAAAATAAATGGACTATTGGATCTAGTATTTATTATACTTTGTCCATTTTTTAAAAATTATTAATGTTTATGGATTAATATTAATTACTAAAATTTTCAAATCACCATAGCCCCCAGATCTTTCAAATCCATTATCATAAACATATTTTTATAATTAGTACACTAAGTTAAATAACTTATAAACTACTAGTCCAAATTTTAAATATGATACGTCAACATTTTCAGAAAAATTACCTGCTAAATTACTTAGAGTATGAAAGGGGAGCTCACATTTGAAAAACAGAAGTTCTCCACATAACACTCCTTAAGAAATCCAAAAATAACTGTATTTAAGTACCTAAATATTTTAAAAATTCCAAAAAACAGATTTTGAATAATTGTATAATTAAAATAGAGAAAAATGTTAACTCATTTTGATGATTTGCTATTAATTGTTCTACAAAATAATAATTATTTATTTTATAATTAAAGAAAAATGATTAGTTAATATTTTTAATTCTTGCATTGCTAATATGAGAGATTTTTAAAATAGTGTATTTCAATTTCGAATAATAATAATAATAATAATAATATTCCCCACATAATAATATCACAATTAATACTATTATATTATACTAAAAACAAATTGTGTTTAAATATTCAATTTATATTAATTATCATTCATACTTTACCTTACAGGAGGTAACATAATGAACTAGACGGAATTCCAATGTTAGAGCGATAAATGGTTCATATATAATAATCGAAGGTTTTGTGCAAAATAGAGGGAATCTGTTTATTTTTTATACTCTGTAAACTATTTTTTGCGTTCTCTTATAGCAATCTTTTCAAGTAGTGCCTACCCCAGCTACCTAAAAGCGCAGAATTTTCTTCAGCTTATACTTTAGATATGTCAACATGGCAGTTTTCATTTTTACATAAAAATAAAAGTTGGTGAAAACATGATAATGGAAGTTACTAGGTACCTAATGATTTTTATTTTTTGTAGTATAATGTATAAACATTTAGATTAAAGTCATGTATAAAATGTACACAGTCTCTGTCAAGGTGCGTCATCGAGTTTAAGGTTTATGTTATGGTACCTTAAAATTTAAAAAATAATATTTTATTACTAAATGTTGAATATTATTGAGTCACTCGTTATACTTTCAATAATTTGTATGAAAATTGACGTCGAATATAATTATACGAGTTCTATCGACTGTATTATAACATCTTCGATAAAACAACGAATCAAAACATTTCGTGAATACTGTAATTAATAAAACTATATAATAATTTACTAAACAACACAGTGCCTTACTCTTGACCACGATATGCTTCTTTTTATACAATCCGTCATGTTAACATCCGGCGCATAATAATATACTATAAGTACAATTTTTCGTGAAATTAAGCCCACTGATTTTTTTTCTTCAAAAAGTTCCATAAGTATACGCAAACAAAAATAATCAAAATCGGTAATCTTAATACCTATATTATGTAGGTACAATGTGAAAATCGCGTTACATATAGCTTTGAATAAAGTAAGTTGTAAAAAGTAGAGAATTATTTTCACTGTGCAATTTAAACTTTACTAATCTAAACACTCTGCTAAGGTATAATAAGACTTAAAAACTGTTTGTAATTATTTTCTGAGTTATTCACTTTACTGGCCGTGCAGTGACCGTTTAATTCGCTTGCATGGTAGTTGCGTTTTATATTTATATATTATATATTATATATTATATATTATATATTATACAGAATAATAATTCATTCAACGGTAAACTCTCATTATCTCGAAGAGTAAATATGAACGTTTTTGAAAATATTTTTTATAACCAAACAATATTTTTAAAAAAATATAACTTTTAAGTATTAACTATTATAATTTCCCGAGTTCTTACGTTTTATAATGACAGTATACATGTTTTATTTCATGCTTAGAGTCAGGATATTTGTTCTGAAATGTTTAATAGATAAATAAAATCTAATTTTGAATGAATATAGTTAGTTATAAGTATGTATTTTAAGTTTAGATGGGCGTAGTGGAGTGGCACAATGGAACAGGTGGGTACCGCTCTGCTGAACAGTAGTTGTCGAGAATGTCGTTGGCCGTTGTAATGGATGTGTTACATTTGAATTCAATGATAAATCATTGCATACGAAAACGATTCTGAACGAAGACATTGTGTCTAGCATACTTGTATAAATAATCAACTTTATTAGTAAAAAAAATAAATAGAATGAATATCCGGTGAACTTTTTTTATATAGAGGTAAAACACTTGATGGGAACCTTCTATTAAAATTTCTAACGTTAGCTAAGAAAAAAACTTTTATGAATTTTTAACTAAAAAATAATTTACAACACTTGAAAAAATTAACATTGCTATAAATTGCTTAAAAAGGTCAAAATAGTTTAAAAATTGTACCATGTATGGAAATTTCTAGTAATAAAATATTTGGTGAAAATTTCAAAAACCCAAGGTTATTCGTTTTGAAAATACAACAAAATATCAAATAACAAAAATCGATTTATGAGAATTCGATAATTATTTACCACTGAATATCAAATATCATAAAAATTAAAAGTTCAAACACTCATATAAAATTAATGTCCGTTTAAGTTAACTCTTTTTTTTTTTGATTAAGGACTTAAAGTATATGAAAAATTTTGGGTAATCTTCTATCAACATTTTTAATCTTAGCTATGAAAAGAAATACTTTCCTGAATTTATAACTGAAAACTGATTTATAAAATTTAAAATATTATCATGGCTATAGCTCAAAAAGAGTCTCGATATTTCAAAAATATTACCATTCATTGAAAATATTAATATAAATATTTGGTAAAAATTCCAAAGGTCATCGGTTTTTAGTTTTTGAGTTACACAAAAAAGTTTTCAAAAAATATTTTTGTATAAAAAATACCCCTTTTTTCACTTTTGTTTTGTTTTTTTTTAACGCTTTCTAAAACTACTTGGAATTTTCGATTTTTACCTCGCAAAAGTACCAACTAGATTCACTTTTCTATCAAAAAAGGTGCTGATCTCGGAAATCGAAACGTTTTTACTACCCAAAACGTTGATAACAGACAGAAAAAAACACACATCATTGTAAAATCAATACATTGTTTCGCTCCGGTCAGAATCTAAAATGTAAATATTTGTCGAGATGATGTGGATAACTATTAAAATATTATAGATGTATAAAAATGGTTAATAATACGTAAATTAAATAAAGCTGTTTACATTTTTTGCAAACATTTTTTCGAAATTCTTTTGCGAGTCAATGGTATAGTTATGTTATGTGTAACGTATTTCGACCATAAACAGTAAACATGTCTGTACCTACATCTTTTTTAATCGTACGAGGAAAAATGCTGTCCGGAACATGAGGTCATGCATTATTCTAGTAATTTTTGTATGCGAATGTGCGATACTGTCTTTTAGCAAACAGAAACACCTCGAACATGTTGAAGGTCGAAACGATTTTGACCGTTAATACAAAAACATTAATTATAATATATTATTTAATATAGTAAAAATTATTATTTAATAGTTGTTTGTATAACTACTATATTATAATATTATGTATATTGTATATAGTCGTAATTATTACTTTTACTTGTATATGGCGGTTGAAAGTGACAAACTAAAATTGTGCTCTATACTTACCATGTACCTACCTACGACTTACGTAAACAATACTTCGTTTAATAATTGGAAATATATTTACACTGCAGCGGTGAAAAGTGAAAACTGAAAGATATTCGAATGGGGCGTTGAAAAACAAAAAATAACCATTGCAGTAGTCTACGTATTTATTTATAAACTCCCCGTGACATATCGTAATAATGCTCTGCTGAAACGGCAGTAGTCATAGTATTGAAACGGTCGGGAAAAAAATGGATAGTAATAATAACAGTATAGACTATAGCCTTTATATAGCATTATATCATATGCCCGGTTTTAAATGATGGATTTGTGTGTAATATAGTTTCCTAATTGAACTACCTAGTGTAATAATATAATAATTTTTTTTTTTTAGCTTTACAAGCCATTTAGGCTTTTTGCTGCTGAAACTAAATCTTGCCATTTCCCTTTGTCCTTGGCCATATCCCAGTTTATTTCTCTTGATTGCATAAGTTAAATAATATAATATATGCATCTGTATATAATATTATAGAATATTATTATATTATTATATATTTACCAGGTAAATTTTTACTGATAAAAGAATTTACTATTCATTTTACCAAATTTTTTTTTACCCCAAAATATATTGTGTGGCCCCTCCAATCAAATGCAATCAAAAACGGCTATCCCGAATTGCAAAGAGTTATCTTTTTTGTTAACTAATAATTACCAATACAATAATAATACTTATCACATTTTATATTTTATCGACACTGTATGTATTTAATAGTTAAAAGTAAATAAATATAAATGTTTTGAATATTTATTAATAAAAAAGATGGGTTTAAGACATTTTGTTAATTAACCTTAGATTCTATTTTAGCATTTTTACCACTTTATTGGTAGATTTACCGATATTTTTTTACGTAAATTCTACATCTCTACAATATTATGGATGCTGCGACGCTGCAATTTGGAGCAGATCTGTTCTTTAATATTATATATCCGATGGTATGATATACTGCACTTATTCGACATTAATATGCATATATTGAAATTGTAAATACCTAATAATGTCATAATATCGGTCGATTCGGTCAATTTGTCACTATCTAATAATATATCAATACCTATATCATTATTCATTGCTACCAGTGCGATGTTATAATTATATGCATCATAATAATAATATATTTGAATATCACCACAATCAAGCATATTAAGAGTTTGCGATTTATTTTATCGAATCGTAAAAAAAAAGCCAATTAGAAACAAACTTTATTATACTCGTATTAAAACAAATACAAAACTGTAGTTTCGTGTTGCATATTTTTGTAAATTAAAGACATTTTTTGCTTTTTGAGACATATTTATTAATGTTATTTTAAGGAATATTTAATTGCTTAAGCTATTTTGCACATCTTCTTTTGAAATAATATTGTGTATCAAAACGACAATCAGTACTCGATTATGTGAAAGCCTCCGAGTACCTACTTATTGCACCTGATTGAGTATTTGTCCCTTGAGTATACACATTACACACGTAACTTCTCGGATGATGTCTATGATGTCTTCTCTATTCTTATTTTAAATGCTATTTATTTTATACATAAAATAAGCACCTGGAAAAATGTTTAGTGCTTATTTTAGATTTTTAAAGTGGTTGTATATTTTGTACTTTTTTTTTAGGGCCATATTTCCTCTGCCCTAGTCATAATACATATCATATCGTTATTATGGCAGCGCGACGCGGTCGTCGCAATTAATAAAACGCCCGTTCGGATTCCGATTAATTCAAAATAATATAATACCTACACTATATCTACGTCTATCACACGACAATGTGTGAAACGTAAATATATTATCTGCGTCATACGGGATTTTTATGCTCGTGTGCATATATATTTTTATATTCAATGTTTTACGGATGATCCTAAAATGTTATAATATTATAATCCATTTCACGTCAATATAATATCTCATATTGACGAGGGGTCGTATAGCATATAGTGGCGCGTCTGTCATAATATGAGAATTAATTTTACTTGTAGGTAACATATTATATACAGACCAGTACAATACACACTCACTCACACTTTCACTCTTTCGGGGACGTATCGCTGTGAAAAAAAAAAATAATTTTTTCGAACCGAATAATAATAAAAGCACGATATGAAAACAAACAACAGTTCGGGAAATTCTTGAGTATTTTCGTTTTAATTAAAATTTCGCCAGTCGGAACGGTGACGCGATAGCGGCCGGTGGGTGTAATAATAATACAATACGTAAATCGGCCAAAACAAACAAAATAAAACGTATTATTTAATATTTCATAACGACATAATAATACAGGTAATGGCAATAGTGATAATAGCCGCGACCGGGCCGTGCTGATGACCGACGTCGAATCATAATAATAATATTCTTCGTCCTTGAGCCGGATTGTTATTGATGGCATAAACACAGACGCACACGTTGGACGATAGTGTCTGGGACACGACGAAGTACTTAAGCCACGGCCGTCGTCGTACACATATTATACCGCGTCTAGCACATTAGAGATTAATAATTTATTATTTGCATATATTATCTATATATATCTGTGAGTGTGTGTATATATATTTATATGTATACGTGCACCCATATATGATATAATATAATATTATGTATTATAATACACGCGTATAGTTATCTAAAACGTGTGTACATTAATCGCGTGCGTCCGCAGTGTATATATACATATTACAATATATGTACACGACGATTATACCTATAAACTATAATGTAGGATATTAAACGTATACATATATATAAATATATATATATACGGAACACATATTTTATTAATCGTCCGCCTATAGAGTAATTATAATCGTACAGTCGTTCGATACGTCATTATAATATTATGTGCGCAAGTACATAATATACGATATAATACATAGCATATATACCTATATGCACGCACCGGGTAGATATCGTATTATTGTTTTATTGTCCTTCGGATGTAACTATTTGCGTATAGGTATATAATAATATGATATATTATGGTGCCGAAGTGGTGTGTACCATCAAGATTGGACGCCACCGCCGCCGTTGCAACACCGTGCCGGACAATAGTAAGTATGTAATAATATGCATCGAGGGGTGGGTGATGTAATATTATGCACTCAGCTGTGGCGCGAGTCAATTCCTCGTGTAGGTACTTTATATATTATTATAATATATTGCTACGATATAGAGAAATTATATTTTTCCATAATTGTAAGCCATTACAAAATAAAATGTTTAAAAACAAATCGTATTTCATAAGTTTATACTTTTATTTTTATAACAGTGAAAATCTCTATTTCATATACAAAAGCAAAATACTTATTTCTGAAATGTAAATAAATAAAAATAAAATATGCGAATAGTTAATTTTTAATAAGTATTTCAATTTTAAAGTTTAGAAGAGCAGAGTCGAGTGTCTAAGGGAGTACCTACCCTTCAAAATGTTGGTCCACTTCTCCGATTATTTAAACTTTGAATACTTATAACTACCTAATTAATAACATATTCAAACTTCAATTCTTCTAAAATAAATTACCTATCGAGAAAATATTCCGATTCAGAATATGAATAACAAAAATGTAAGCTGCAGTTCAAAAAATTGAAATCTTAAAATAGTGTACAATGCGTTTTTCAAGAATTTTGTTTTTAATGACTTAAAATATCGTACGTGAAATCGGCACCCCGAAGCACCCCGAAGCGCTGTTGCAAAATGATATCAAAATGGAACCGATAGGACAAATTTGAGGTGCCAGCTGTAAATATATGTTATGTGTGTCTAATAATGTAAAAAATGTATTTTAAAAACGTAATACTTTTCGAGATTATGAGTGTTTACTGCTAAAAGATCACCCTGTATAGGATGTTGGCTGTTGGTACAGTTAAATTTACGCTGTAAAAAATCATTAAATATTTCTGGTTTTTTTTTTTTAATTATCCCGTTTACGGTGTTTTAATAGAACGCCGTTGTGCATAATGCGATATAGTAATAAAAACGAGTATGAAAAAATAAAAACGTTTCGCATATTATTGGACTTTAGGGATTGGTTTAGGGTCAGCAGTATCTCCTAAAATCGTATATAACATTATTATATTTATATGTATATCGTTATAGTTTTAAAAACAGTGTTTATATAATGTGTAATTTACATTTGCAACAAATTAAATTACTTTGTTTGACTATCATACGAAAGAAAATGTGAAACTGCAATATATTATTGAATCTCAATTGGAAAACAATTGTATTATAATATAATTTTTTTAGTTCTAAATAAAAACTAAACGAGTAGGTACCTCGTCATTGTATAACAAGTACAATAAACAAATAATAAATAAGCTGACAATTATGATGACGTAAAATATAATTTTATATATTATTTATTATTTATTTATTATTCTTTTTTTACAAACATCAAACATAAAATATTTTTCTTAGCATTTTCTATATAGGAAACTTTGTCTACTTTCATGTGTACATAAAAAAAATATTATTCAAATTATAAAATTGATCAGGTTTTTTAATAAAATAAAATTAATAATAAACATTTTCAGAAGCCATAAAAACAATACTTGTTAAGTGCTTTACGTATAAAACCGGACTAAAATGGACGTAAGAGGAGCTTTGCACTGGAAATTCTAAAAATGCCAACATTTTTTAAGATGAAATTTTACATTAATTAATATGTTTTCTAGTGATTGTCAACAGACGTAAAACAACAGTTTACTAGAGGCGGAATAAGGATTAATATGTGTATTGCTTCATTGGTGGCACTGACCTTGAACACAAGGCTCAGTCTTAATGTTTTATAATGGAAGACTTAGGAAAATTGATATTTTATAAATATTTTTCGTGTTTTTGTAGTATTTAACAGTACTTATTTGTATTTATTTATGTACATATAGTATACAAACTAGGTACTATCATATTATATACAGTTTATTTCAAAAATGTTTTTCAAAGATATAGCCCTGCAATTTTAAACATAATTATATAAATAAAATAAAATTAGTAAATACCTAATAATTTTAGATAATTAAATAGTATCGTATACTCGTATCACTTCTATCGAGTGACACGTGATAAACATGCTACCGTCTTGCCCTCGTATACGCTCTAAGCAGTCTAAGCTAATGACACTCAAAAATCAATTGGGTCAACACTGTTAGCTTTAGTGAGATAGAATGCAATACGTTTGTTTTACGTTCGATCCTTCTAGTACAGAGTGACTCAAGATTTTGTATACCTCAGCGCAATTCAGTTTAGGAAAAACTTCATTGACTCAAAGTACAAAGTCCATTTCCCCATCCCCACCATATAGGAATTTCAAAATTGTTTTTTTTTTCATTTGATTGCGTTGCATTAGTGTCGTTTGCTTAAAGTACGTATATATACCCTAGAACTATTCAGTTTAAAAGGTAAGAACGATTACAATAAGTTAACACAGTTTTTGGTCGGAAGCACTTTTATTGTTAATTTAAAACAAATATATATAGTAATTAGTTTATTTGTGTTACAATCACCGTTTGTCTACATACGACCCTCACACACACTCCTGTGTATATACGAACTCTGTGGCAGTAGCAGGACTCCCCGTATTAGTCGTGATGGTGGAGTTATAATCTTACATTGATCAAATTGTAATTATATGGTCTCAGCACATTCACTTCATTGGCCTGACTTACCTTAATAACTTACTTTGCTAAAATCTAATCCAGTGGCGTCATTTGGGTGGTGGTGTGGCAGGGGGGGGGGGGTGACTCATTTAATATA